>NW_010296893.1:0-1515 GCF_000700745.2 Antrostomus carolinensis | reverse complement strand
GTGAGGTACCAGGCTGGTCTAAAGCAGCAGAGCCTGTGCAAGTAACACTAAAAAGAAAAAGAAAAAAAAAAAGAAGAAAAAAAAAGGGGGCAATTCTGGTCAATTAAAAGGAAGAGAAAGATTTAAAAAAATTAAAATATTTCTGCAATATAGACTATTAGTAGAATGTGAATCCAAGTGCAATACTCCAGTCCTACCTGTACAGAAATCAGGAAGCAAATAATACAAGTTGGTGCAGGATTTAAGGGCTATAAATTCCATAGTGCAAGACATGCACCCAGTGGTAACCAACCCATACACTTTGCTAACAGCTTGAAAAGAAAAGCACAAATGGTTTACAGGATTGGATCTTAAGAATGCCTTTTTTTTTTTTTTTTTTGCACATGGAGCAAACTGGACAAGCAGTGCAGGAACCTGAGAGAGTGGCAGCATGCAGTGCAAGGGTCACCAGTTTGGAAATACTGCAGCCCAGGCACGTGATAAATTGGCAAACAAACCAGCAAAAGAGGGGGCAGAGAAGGGCATCCTGGCTCTCACACCTCTCAAAGAGTTCAACTCACAGCTGAGGCACCGAATTATACTACAGCAGATTAAAAAAAACCAAAAAAACCCCCCACCAGGTATCACTCAGAGAAAGAGCACTCCTGGTGATTACTGGCAAACAGACTTTTCTAAATTACTGAGACGAAATGGCTCTCAGCACCTTGTGGTATTGGCTGATCCTTTCTCATGATGGCCAGAAAACTTTCCCTGTCGCACCAACAAAACTGAAGAAATTATTGTTTATTGAAACAGATAATACCCCAGTTCAAGGTACCAATTAAAATGTCATCAAATAGGAGCCCTCACCTTATACTACAAGTTCTAAAAATAAAATAAAAACCCAGATAACCCTTGAAGACCAAAGTCTATCAGAAAAGAATAAAAAAGAAAAACAAACCCCTAAAACCCCAACCCAACAGGAAAAACACTTCAACACGACATGCAAGAAAATTGGACAGATAAAATCCTTAGAAAATTCAGACAAAATTTGAGCTCATAAATAATATCACTAATTATCACTGCATTTCTCTCGCTAATAATCTTTTGAGCAATTATTTTAATCAGTTCCTGGAGGCTGGAAGGAGCACGGCAGGAGCAGGGGGGTCCCCAGGGGACAGAGAGCCAAGCAGAGCACGGGCCGGCAGGGGGAGGGAGAGGGGATGCCCCGGGGCAGAGCGTGCCGATATGAGATTTGGGTCAGGAAACCCTAAGTGTAAGAACCCCTCCGCCCGCCGCCGCGCTGGCCTTACCTGCGGATCGGCACCTGCTGATCGCCGCCTCCATCGCGCTGTCCTCGCAGCCGCCGGGAACTGCTGGGAACTGCCCGATTCCACCCCGCTCTGCACTGCACCGCCCATGCGGCACAGACCACAGGGAGCTGCGACCGGAAGAGAAACGGGAACTTCCGGTGCCAGGATGGAAACTTCCGGTGCCGGGCGGAGCGCGGGACCAAAGAAAAGCACCGATCCCAGG
>NW_010296892.1:401-630 GCF_000700745.2 Antrostomus carolinensis | reverse complement strand
TGGTGGAGTTTTGCTCCCAACTTCGCCTGGGAACCAGCCTTGGCCCCCGCCTGAGGCGTGACCGTGGGCAAGTCACTTCCCAGCCCATGGCGGGACGGCGCTTCCCAGGGCTGTGGGAGCTGATGCTGGGACAGGGGACAAGCAGAGCCCCCAGCATGGCTTTACTGGGAGCAGCATGGCCTTGGTGGGCTCCGAGCCCCTTGGCACCCACTGGCCTTCCCCAGGCAAT
>NW_010296892.1:0-335 GCF_000700745.2 Antrostomus carolinensis | reverse complement strand
CGATCGGGAGCTGCTCCGTTCCAGATGCAGCAGCTCCAGAGCGAGGTCTGAGCCCTTCCCTGCCAGAGCTGGCCAGTTGTGCAACGCTGCTCACAGCCAGGGAAAATCCCTTCCTGGCCTCCGCCAGCTCCTCTCGCATCCCGGAGCATGTGAGTGAGTGCATCACCACCCGCTCGCTCATTGAAATCCAGCTCAGGGATTTGGCTCCCCAGCCCTCTGCCCTTACATGGGCAATTGCTCCGAGGCCGGCAGAGCGAGCCAGGGGTCACGCTGGCCAGGAACGGGGATGGGGACGGGATCAGCGCTGCCTACACATCCGGGGGCTGCTGGCTCTG
>NW_010296891.1:2691-37262 GCF_000700745.2 Antrostomus carolinensis | reverse complement strand
TCCTGTGCAACCTGCTGTAGGTGATCCTGCTCGGGCAGTGGGGTTGGACTAGATGATCTCCAGAGGTCCCTTCCAGCCCCACCAGTGTGGGATTCTGCAGCCAGGCGAGGCCTTTGCCTCAGCATTTTTTATTCACCAGCACGTTAATCTCCCGCTTTGCATGTTCCCACACACCAGAGAAACACCCCACCTGCCCCTGGCAGGGAGATGAGGCGTTGGGAGATAAATACTCACCCTGCCCACAGGCTCCTGGGCTCAGCCCACACCTAATCCTCTCTTTCTGCAATTCCCTTGAAATCAGGCATTAACTAACTTTCTTTCCACCTGTCACAACCCCGGGGAAACCCCAGGTTGAATCCACCCCACCCAGCCATCCCTCCCATGGAAAGGTTGAGAACGTACGGCAGCCTCATCAGAAGCAACCTTGATAAAACACTTGAAAACAGAACTTAGCAACGTGTAGAGCTTCTCCCAGAAGATACAAGTCCTCTCCTCACCATCTGAACTACTCTATAAAGCCAATGTGCTATTTATGTATAAAAATGAAAGGCTGTTTTATGTTGCTCAGCAAGCAATAGCACGCCTACATAACCCAACTCTTTGGAGTAAGGGTCTCTGCACACCAGTCTAACATCCCTTTGACTCCAACAAAGTGGAATAAAATCTATTTCAAATATATTATTTGATGAAAGCAGATGTCAGCAGATACTGCCTATGTAATTGATATTTGATTTATTCAAGATTTATGCATGCTGTGCCTTAGATTTATTAATGATAATCCCCTGCTCTTGTGTTTAATATAGTGGAACCAAAACATAATTTGCTGGGATCAGTCAGAAATGCATCAAAGTGATTAACTCTACATGCAAACCATTATCCAGTGACATCCCTACTGTGCATAGTGCAAAAGGAGGCAATAATACAGTAATTGGCTTCACTTAAGCAAGTCAGATATTTGCTGTGATTGCTGGTAAAATTTGGTCCCTTTAATCTCAATGGTGCTACTTCCTCACATCCTCCATCTTCCCTTGATGCATTCCTGTCCTCAAAAGAGTCAGAAACTTTAAAAAAAAAAAAAAGTAAATAATGGACATAACCAAAACCCCTGCAACAACCTGGCAACTGAACATGAGGAACTCATCAGAATCCCACTCAGCAAGGCAATGAAATACAGCTCTGCTCCTGAAACCAGCTAAGAGGGGCTTTCTCCCCGTGAAGGGAGTTCAAAGAGGGATTAAGTTCAACAGAGAGGAAAGATTGTGACTCTACGTGAGTAGTCACTGAGGCTGGAAGGGCATCTCCTCCTCCTCCTCCTCCTCACCACTGGGTGCTCGTCCTTTACCCAGCATCGAGTTCTTAGGGTTGGGGACAGAGACTCAGACGACGAGGCAGAGAGCAGAAAAGGCACAAAAAGCCGCAGTCCACGTGGGCAGGAGGAGGAGGAAGGCTGGTAGAAAAAGGCAGCCTGATTCCTGGGAATTTCCTCACCGGAGTCATGACAGCCAAAGACTCCATTTAGTCTAATTAATTTGTTCCACTCTTGAACAATACAATTTCAGTTACGAGCCTTACAAGTTGTTACATTTCTGGGCGGATTCATTGCCACTGCAAGAGCAACCATGTGTTTCCTTGTTGAGGAACTAAATCTTTTAGCTCCTGGACCAGCACAGTAACTCTGCTCCTGATGACTTGCTCATCTACAGGACAGGCTAAATCCCTCCCACAGAACTCACCTTTCCCTCTGAGTCACTCAGGCACTGTAACAACAAAAAATACCTGAGAGCACCTCGCAGAAGTTAAATCTTCTTATCTCGAGAGTTAATCCTGAGAGCAGGTCAAATAAACAGATACTGAGTGAAGTTCAAATCTTCATGCATGTTTTTCCATCCTTACCAGCACAAAGCAACTCCACAAGAGTCCAACAGCTCGCAGCTTCTCCTCATCCACGCTTGGATTTGCAATGGTTGCAGGGTTCTTCAGAAGTTGTGTTCAAATTAAAGCTTGGGTTAAATAGGATGGCCAGAGCCAGAGATGAAGCTCCCTAGATTCCAAGAGATCCAGTTTTTGCAAAAGAGCTCTGGCATGATAAAAATAAAGCAAACAAACTCCTTTTCTTATCTCAGGAACCACGGCTCCTGAAGCTGAAGCTGTCCTGGGGCAATGCTGCCCTGACAGACATTAAACGGGGGGCTCTGGCAGTGTCTAATCAGAAAATACTGGTCTCAAGAGAAAACCGTAACCAAGGAGAAGTTTTTAAATGGGATGTTGGATATTAGGAAAAACTGCTTCACTGAAGGGTTTGTCAAGCACTGGAACAGGCTGCCCAGGGAGGTGGTGGAGTCACCATCCCTGGGGGGATTTAAAAGACAAGTAGATGTGGTGCTGAGGGACGTGGTTTAGTGGGCATGGTGGTGTTGGGTTGATGGTTGGACTTGATGATCTTGGAGGTCTTTTCCAACCTAAATAATTATATGATTCTATGTTTAAATCCTCCACCATAATCACTTATAAAAAGAACCTCTGATTAACACAACTTTCTCTTTCCTTCTACCTGAAATGACAAAAAAAAGGTCAGTCCCCCCTCATTTCTCGTAGATGCAAGGCTGCTGCGTTGTGACACAGACTTTCCTCGCTAAGAAAGTCTTATTTGGGTCCTGTGCTGAGGGTGCTGGATGAAGAAGGCAGTGTGTGCAAGCCACAACAAATTCAACAGAGAAAATAAAAGTGCTGCAGCGGTGAGAACTGGGCACTGGGCCTGCCTCGCCTCAAAGAAGCTTTGTGACCTGCCAACGAGAAGACAAGGATCCGCTGCACGGCTTGTTAGAGCAGATACTGAGAGGAGGCACAACTGAGAGAAGAATAAGAAAGAGGAAGTGCTCTTCTCTTATTTTCTCATCTCCTTGCCTTCCAAGAAGAGGACAGAGCCAGGAGGCACCAAAATCAAGCAAGCTGCAGCCAGAAGGCAAAAAAAGATGTAAAAGATGGGCTATTTAATTCACAGAGAAAATAAATTCTAGATGTGGAATCATTCCTCTTGTTCTTTTTTTGTACCATTCTACTGAAACAAGCCAGTCTCCTTCCAACAGCTTCTTCTCCCTTGAAACCAGGTTAGAAGAAGTCCCTGCTGGCCCAGCACAGGTCTCCATGCACCAGTATTCAAGGTTTTCCTTTTGCTGCAAACACTGCTATAGAGCAGGAAAGAGCCCTCTTCTCCTGGGCTGTACATCCTCTCGGTGGAGAGTTTATGGGAGTCCATTGCCTGGGCTGCACCCATAGCAGCGTGGGCAGCAGGTGGAGGGAGGGGATTCTGCCCCTCTGCTCCGCTCTCCTGACACCCCACCTGCAGTGCTGCCTCCAGTGCTGGGGCCACCAACAGCACAAGGACATGGACCTACTGGAGCCAGTCCAGAGGAGGCCACGAGGATGATGCGAGGGCTGGAGCAGCTCTGCTGTGAGGACAGGCTGAGAGAGTTGGGGCTGTTCAGCCTGGAGAAGAGAAGGCTCTGGGGAGATCTTATAGTGGCCTCCCAGTACCTGAAGGGGCTCCAGGAAGGCTGGGGAGGGACTTTGGCCAAGGGCAGGGAGGGAGAGAACAAGGGGTGATGGCTTGAAAGTGTCAGAGGGGAGATGGAGCTGAGATGTGAGGAAGAAATTATTTGGTGTGAGGATGGTGAGACAGTGTCCCAGGTTGGCCAGAGGAGCTGTGGCTGCTCCTCTCTGGAAGTGTTGAAGGCCAGGTTGGATGAGGCTTTGAGCAACCTGGTCTAGTGGATGGTGTCCCTGCTGCTGGCAGGGGGGTTGGAACTGGATGAGCTTTAAGGTCCCTTCCAACCCAGACCCTTCTGTAATTCTACCATTCTCTGCTCTAACCAGCTACAGCAAGTCTCTCTCTTATCTACCTGGTTATTTAAAGAAAAAAAAGTCACCATGCATTTCAAAATGATGGAGATGACAAGCTGAGAATATGACATCCATCCTGTCTGTAGGAAGGGTCTACAATTCCCTAGTGAATTTATCTTTGAACAAAACGAAGAAAAATTGATAGCTTCAATTACAAATTCATATCACATGCAATTTTTAAAAAAATAATCTTCATTAATATCCTTTTTCCATACTGAGAATAATCACAGCCATCTGGAGAGCAAATTAGAGAATGGAGACTTGTGCAGCAAGAAGGAATCCTGTCATTCAACCCTGGTACAACTTCGCCTTTGAAAAAGATTGCTAACATTGATTTTATAATGTTCTGTTTCATCCTTCTTCTGGAGTGCTTTATCCTTAATTAAAGTTGTTCCAGAACACGGTTCTGCTGTGCCCCTGGAACAACTGAGACAGCAGCAGCTCCTCATTACGTGATTTCAGCCCCATCATACGCAGCCAAGATACTGATGGAAATCAGTGAGAGAATTACCAGGAGTAGCACAAGATACAATGGAGGAGAGGAGTATTGGGAGGAAAGGAAATACCAAGACCCAGAGAAGCCATTCGCCTCCTCTTCCCCATGGATTCAGAAAAGTGCCAGAGACAGCTGCTGCCCTCCAAACCCAACAAGCTTTAGATGGGGCCCTCCTCCCCAAGAAGGCTAAATCCAGAGAAGAAACCTCGCAGAGCAGCTGTAGGCACTGCTAAAACACAGGCTTCTGGACACACAGAAACATCCTCCAACTGTGATTAGCCTTCCCCTGCCCAAAGCTGTTTGACTGCAGCCTCTCTTCACCTCCACTTCATGTCTTCCCTTCTTCTGCCCTCTCCTCTAGTTGTTTTCCCCTTGCAGATGAACTGATCTCCTTGTCACAAGATCTAGCTCGTTCCCCAACACCAGGGAGTTAATATGATGTTTGAGATCCTCATGCTGTTCCACGAGGGCATATTCTCCCCACCCTGACTGTGTTCCCTCTTCTGTTCCCACTGGAAGCTCTCTGAGACAAGAGTCACCTATGGCTCCGTGTTCACGTAGCAACGAACATTGGTGTTGACCTCAAAGGCCCTACAGTAATAAACCCAACTCATGACAAATCCCACTTCCAAAGCTCAATGAAACTGAAAGAGGGGAGGTTTAGATTAGATATTAGGAAGAAGTTCTTCACTGTGAGGGTGGTCAGACACTGGAACAGGTTGGCCAGAGAAGCTGTGGCTGCTCCTCCCTGGAAGTGTTGAAGGCCAGGTTGGACGAGGCTTTGAGCAACCTGGTCTAGTGGAAGGTGTCCCTGCTGCTGGCAGGGGGGTTGGAACTGGATGAGCTTTAAGGTCCCATCCAACCCAAACCAGTTAGTGATTCTATGATTGATCTTCACACTGGTAGGAAAAGAGGACAACAGCTTTACAAAATTGCTAGCACCTTGCTCAGAGCCATGGTGGAAAACAGAGAAGGGCAAACTGTAGAGACTGGGTTTCACCCTTGGGTCCAGGCAATGGGGTGAAAACCTCCAGGCTTTGTTGAAGAAATTAAGTACGCAAGCTCTGAGGATGGGTTGCCTTTCCCCCGAAGAAAGAGAGTACTGTGAGCCAACCCCTACAAAGTGCCCCCAACTGTCAAGCCAATGAAACAAATTAAGGTTAAACTCAAGGAAAAAGAATAGGGTGCTGACTGGGTCTAAAAGAAAGTACCACATCTAAACTGAAAGATGAAAAAAACCCCAAGTTGCAAAAAAGAAGAACCCGTCCCCCCAGCATGCACACAACAAACCAAGATTGACAGCCTCTCCTATCTCAGAATCATAGGACAGTCACCCAGAAATCATGAGACGAGCTGAGAAAGAGTGATAAACTATAAATAATCTGCTTTAAAACCCTTTTATATGTGTCCATGGATGTGACACTCTCTCATGGCCACGCTTTCACGGTCTTTTCCACAGCCACGAGGACCAGCTCTTTGACAAAAAGCTGAGGATTTTCGTTGAACACATGATTCCAGGAATTGAGAGATCAAGGGAAATACAAAAGCAAACGCAAAATATCAAGTATCAGAAGATTCATGGTTAAAAAAGAAAGATGAGCCGACAATGAGGACGGAAGATCAGCTCATTAGGGAGCTTCTGACATAAAAAGTAGGAAGTTTTTTCTCAAGAAAGCCAAGAGAATAACAGTTGAAATTAAATTACTTATTAGATTTTGGTGTTTAAAAAGAGATGCCCTTATTTAAGAAGCACCAAAAGGCTATAAATGGTTAATCATAGAGGGCTCCTCACACATACAAGCAGCATTAATTCCTCACCACCACTCCTGCTGTACGACTAACATTACCACTGAGGTAAATATCACTCTGGCAAAAACTCTTCCTTTGCAGGAGGCTTGGACACACACACACGTACCTCTCTGCAGCCATCTAGAACACAGACCTTCTAAAAACTCAGTGCAAACCCAAAGCAAGACATGGGCCAGCAGAACTGGCACCTTACCAATGAGCCAGCTTGGTGTTCACCAGCTGAAATTTCCATGTCCTTCAAGGCTTTTAGATGAGCTGATGCAGGACATGTGAAAAAGAACTAGAAGTTGATAAATGCAAATCTGTTAAATCCACTGCTGAGCTCAGTTCTGAGTTACAACTCTAACCCCTGGAAAGTTGTCTCACACTCAAAACGCACCAAGAGACAATATGAAATACCACTTTCAGTACTGTTACAACCCAGCTTTGACAGCCCTCTTAAATCAGGGTAACCAGAGAAAACCACCTCTCTGGATCCCTTTGTTCTCTGCTTGCTGCTCACCACACCTACGTCCATGCCATGACACGCTGAGCCGTGTTTCTCTTCATGTCATTGGTACTATTCTGTTTTTTCATGGTTTCCAAGCACGTTTCCCCCTACACTACCCACCTCTCCCAGTCCAACAGCTCGTGAGTAGCTTGTTGCTTACAAGACAGGTTGCCCAGAGAAGCTGTGGCTGCTCCTCCCTGGAAGTGTTGAAGGCCAGGTTGGATGAGGCTTTGAGCCACCTGGTCTAGTGGAAGGTGTCCCTGCTGCTGGCAGGGGGGTTGGGACTGGACGAGCTATAAGGTCCCTTCTAACCCAGACCAGTCTGGGATTCTATGAAGACACCCTACAAACGCTCTCCACAAAGCATTCCTTCTTCCTACAGGAAGGAATGGTGGCTTGGAAATCTTTTTCACCTCTTCCCCTCTGAACAGCATCTTAGAAAAAGGACTTCTTGGCCTGACCCTATACCCTCCTTCATAAGTGGAAGGGGTTGGAACTGGATGAGCTTTAAGGTCCCTTCCAATCCTAACCATTCTATGATTCTATGATAAGCAGGCCACTAGCTAAGGGACAGGGGCACAAGTCGTGAGCTACACGGGGTGGGGTGGGAAAGGGCCACACGGCACCACATGGGCCGGTGCTAACGAGCAGGACTAGACTCTGCAATAAATCCCCATCTAAAAACTGTGCCTCTGAATAAGAACATCCGAGGGACATGAGGGTGTTAACAGGATGCAAAGTTGATGATTTAAGACACTGAATGTCTCCTTTGAGCTAAGTGTCCCTACCTTGCCAGAGAGATGATGGTATGCTAGAAATATTAAACTAGCAAACTCCACGGAGATACACAGGTACAAAGAACAGAACCTGAATCCCTGTCTCCAGGATAAGTCATCAAACAGATCCTCCTAAACAGCAGCCAAATACGTATCCTCATCTACTGTCGTAGGTGTTAATGGAACAGCTCCCAGATAGGAACGCTGAAATAACATCCTGATCTCCTGGAACCAGAGCTAAGAGGATTTGCCATTGATATACCAGCTCTGAGCTGGATTGACTTCAACATTCTCAAAAGGCCCCTGCAATGGCATAAAGCACGTTTTTGTGTCGAAGGAATCCAGATGAGTGCTCCACATGGGGCACTGGGCGATACGTAATGAATTCCACATTCTGGTTTCATCCCCGGAGAAGGCTCCCACAGACTCCACAATGGAACAAGAGGTTTATTGAACAGGACAATGCCAGAGGAAATTTATTTTACAACTTTAAGCGAGCTTCTGTCCGCAGAGGATGAGCCTAATTTGTTGCTGAAAAGAAAACTAATATAAGGAAAACAGCCTAAATATAAAAGGAACAAAACTTCACCTTTTCCAGCTCTTAAGAAGCTCAATGTATTTGTTGTACGTGCACACTCCTGCCTATGCACACGTGTGTGTGTGTAGCACGTACACACAGATATTATGTATAAGCACTCTCCAAACACAAAGGAGCTAAAAACAACCTAATCCTGTCTTCTGGAAGTTCTTGGTATGGAAACAGTAATTAGATCACTCTACATTTGAATGTAGTACAGTTAATCAGAGCTTTCCCAAGGGCATTTTAGAATTAGGAGGAACACTAGGAAGGAATACAAATGTTTTCTTTCTGAAACTGCCAATAAAAGGACACGATCAACTTAAAAATAAAAAAAAAAATTGCAATGGAAATAGCTTGCTTAAAAAAAAAAATAAATAAAAAAATTCAGACCAATTCACTCCAATGTCATGAACCTAAAGAGGATGTCATTGTGCCAGGGAATTAATTGGATTGTAAATAAAAGTGAACGCGATCAGTAAGTTTTTATTGCTTGCGATGAGTGAAACGCGAGGAGCGTACAAAGAGCAGAAATGGTGAAAGTCGAATTTGTTCTGAAAAATTCTTTCAGTTTGAATAATCTGCAGCGTATTAATGGCACTGGTAAGAATTTTTATTATAAACATATGAGGACAGTGTGAATCAGGAATAATTCTATTGAAATCAATGGGATTGCACTGAGGGAACATTTTTTGAGGGCTGCAGAATGGAAACTGATGGCGATCGACGTACGTACCCTTTTGGTGAGAGCAGAATCAGGCCCACGCTCTGCTGTTGGTTTTTCCTCCTTGCTCTGTAGTTGCTTATGTGCTTTTATAGAGAATTACTATTTTTTTTCTTGAGCAGTAGGCTCTCTAGATTTACATCTGGGTGCTCTGTGGTGACAGTATCTCTTTCAAGTAAAACAAACACAGCTACCAATCAAGTCAGCCAACTTACTGGAATGCAGGACTCGCTGAACTGAAGAATGCCAAAGAAACACAAAATAACACCACCCCAAACCCTTCAGAGAGGTGGCCAGGGTGGGACAGAGGCATTCTCTTCAGAGGCGTGAGGGACTGGGGGTGACATCTCCTGAGGGAGGCAAGGATCATAAAACAGGAGAACGAGAGTGATAAGCTCTGGGGAGATCTTATAGCACCTCCCAGTACCTGAAGGGCCTACAAGAAAGCTGGGGAAGGACTTTTCATAAGGGCAGTTAATGACAAAACAAGGGGAAATGGGTTTAAACTGAAAGAGGGGAGGTTTAGATTAGATATTAGGAAGAAGTTCTTCACTGTGAGGGTGGTCAGACACTGGAACAGGTTGCCCAAGGAAGTTGTAGATGCCCCCTCCCTGGAAGTGTTGAAGGCCAGGTTGGATGAGGCTTTGAGCAACCTGATCTAGTGGAAGGTGTCCCTGCTGCTGGCAGGGGGGTTGGAACTGGATGAGCTTTAAGGTCCCTTCCAATCCAAACCATTCTATGATTCTTTGATTCTATAAGCCATACCCTCATTTTGTATTTTGACCAGGACCTTGTGCCTCCTCAAGGAGCAGAGAAGAGCAGATGCTCAGGAGGACTAATTGAATGGCCAGAACATTGGTGATGATGGATGGAGGTGAAGGCCAAGGACCCACACTTTTCCTCAGCAGCCCATACTAACCATGAGAAGGAGAAATCCCTGCCAGCTTCAGATGCTAAAGAATGGAGGGGAAAGCCCTGAGGGATTAATCTCCTAACTCAGCCACGTTAGTTAGGTGATATAAATACAGATTCTCCTCTCTCCTTGCATCTCCTTGTTTTCTAAGAGACTTAAAAGGGCTCACACAACCTCCGTGTAGCGTTCTGAATACCCAAGGCAGATCAATCTAAGTTAGCTCAAGTACAGAACAACACTGCACAATAAAAGTGTGATTGTTATCTAAAACATGCTGGGGTAAAACACCAGGGAAGGAGAAAACCTTCTATTTTAACAGATAATGATGGTACAAAGCTGTGATTACATTTAGGCTTGGAACAACCACCAAACTGGTAACGAGCAGAGCATTTATATCTTGGGATGACCTGCTAAGAAGAGCTGTGGCCAGCTAACTTGAAGATGGATTTGCATAAAATATTAAAGCGTTTCCAGGATGATAGCAGGGGGTTGTGCTTGCTGAGCTCCCTGTTCCTCACTGCCCAGTGCTGCTGAGAACTTCCCCCATGGGTAACGACGTTGCTTGGCTCCCTCTCTTGCCGTGCTGCAGTAGCTCCGGCTGGGTTACCACACACCATGGGACAGCTGCACATGGTCCATGTTATAAGACCTTCCTGTGCAGCCAACAAAAAGGTTTCAGGAGATCTTTAATAGCGTGTTCCTGGAATTAAAACTGAATTTGTTTATCCCACCTCTCAGAGAGTGAAATAGCTCAAGGAAAAGCAAAGCAGAGAGAGAAAGAGTAGAGGTGCAAAGGAGATGGACTCCTGTAGAATAACACAGCCTACTAATTCATTCTGATATTGCTATTTAGTACCTGCAAAGTCTACCATTATGCATTATTAAATTCATGTATTATTGAATCACAATCCTTGTTGCCTGGTAAGAA
Source organism: Antrostomus carolinensis (assembly GCF_000700745.2). Taxonomy (NCBI): domain Eukaryota; kingdom Metazoa; phylum Chordata; class Aves; order Caprimulgiformes; family Caprimulgidae; genus Antrostomus; species Antrostomus carolinensis. Next base: position 26,649 of record NW_010296891.1, on the reverse strand, counting down.
ATGTGGATGATTTCTTAGCTTAAATTAAAGCACTGCTTCCCTTATTTGAATAAAACTGCATTACTGGCTGCCTCGCATGGTAATCAGAAAACTGCATTAGGCAGGTAGTACTGTATGAATTAAAAAATAATGAAACAAGACTTTTCAGTCCGACATTGTTCCCTTGCCTGCTTTTCACGACAGCAGATTTCCTACTTGGAGTTGATAAGACAACAGCAAATGAAGATAACAACATGAGAGCAAAATCATTCACTCTAATAGGCTCCACCTGTGCAGACTTCAGCTCATTTACATGACTGCAGAAAAATTAGAAATCATGCAGCAATTAGTCTCGTCTAGATTATGCACTGTGTCAACTGATCTCACTCTGGAGAGCACTAGTGCTAAAATGGTTTCAAAAGATAAATCTACTAGCCTGTGCAAACATTTTTAATTACCTGGAAAAGGGGATTGCCTGTTTAGAAGTCTCTGCTGTAAAGCAGGCTGCCCACACAGCACCGCAATCAAATGGCACCAGATTCACACGTTTATATAACTGACTTTTATGACGTTTGATAGGTCGGTGAAACAGGACCATGAATCTGCTTTTGCTGCTCTACAGCTGAAGGAATATCTCTTTAGAAAAGGAGGGAAGGAGATTGAGGTAACAGGAATTTTTCTTTCTCTTTTTGTGTTAGCAGCTATCGATCCCTTGAGTCTCAGATCTCATCATCCACTCTGGTCACCCGTTGTAAAAGGCTGATCATTCACAGCACCGAGCAAACCCACCAGCAGCTATTTACAGGATACAAATTAAAGGCTGCATGGTGAACGCGGTTACTCTTACCAGTAAGGAGTTCTTCACCTAAGAGGCCCAGTGAAGTGAATTGGACTGCTTACGAGTAGCTGTTCGTCCTCGTGAGGAAGCAGTTCACAATCTGGGCCTGGATTCTTTGCCAGGGTTAGCATATGTTCTGGTGGGAAGGCAAGTCTGCGCTCCCAGCTGCTGCAAATCTGCGGCCTTCCCCAACTCACAGGAGCTCTGCAGATCTGCACCCAGTGCCCATCTGGACCCCTGGCATTAAGGATGTGCTCGCCACACCTTTGCTGTTCTTAACGAGGTTTTAAAAGTATCTATTGAAAGTTGAAAATTGCGCTTCTTTGGTATCTTTAAATTTCTCTCAAAGACAAAAAAGCCTTAGAGTAAGTGCAGGGGAGGGGAGCAATGAAATATCAGAGCTACAGAGTCTAATTCAGAGCCAGGAGTTTTCTGTTTATTTGACTAATTCTCTCAAGAACCCCTGAGCAAGGAAATACCTCACTGCGAAGCCTGCAACCTCTAGGACTGCTCTTGGGTTCATATTCTCTAGATGATATTTCCATAGAGTGTTAATAACGCAGCTTTACAATTTCAACTGGATTAACTCATGAAGGGCCACCTTACTGGCACAGTCACAGCTTTGGTTATGGGAACTGCTCCTGCAGGCTGAGTTTAGATGCAGGATCTAACCCTGGAAGGTTTTTTTTTCTTTCCCTCCTTGAACTACTGCATGTGTCTTTTCATGTCACACAGAATAAATCCTACAGTTTATAGAAGTGGGTTTGGTGAGGGCCACCCCCACCTCCACAAGGTATTTACACAGCTCAGTTCAATGTGGCACCAGGATTGTATTAATCTCAGTTCAGGACCCCTGAATTATCCCTCTTTAATTATCAAGACTTCTTGTTACAGCTCGTGTAGTTTTGAAACTCTTAGCTGAATGTCTTCAGCATTTCCAATCACTAATTAAAGAGCTTTCACTTTGTTCTCAAAGCCAGGTCCTTTTGAGTTGGATTATGACACTGTGTGGCATGGGGACCATGGAGCCACAGCCCCCAAAAGCCCCAGAGATCCTCCGGAGCTGGCAGGTGGTACCTAAAAGCTGCTGTGCTGTGCTGGGGCTTAGCTGAACCACGGAACTCCTTACCACAGGATGATCTGAATATTAAAAAAGCTTGTGGGGACCCAAAAAACAGACTGGAAAGGATGCAGGGGCCAAGTTCAGCTGTCGTGATATACATCTTAAGAGATATACCACTCTTCCCTGGAGCAGCCTACAAGCTTTGTGGGCTGATACCTGCAAGGGGAACACCACCCTCCTCCCTTCTGTAATTCTGCCTCCTTCTTCCTTCAAACACTAAACTTTGTTTCTGTGCAAGTTATTATGAGTGGTTGAGGGGTGAAAGGCAGTTTTGTCTGTTTGTCCTTCTACCCAACGCACAGCTCAGACAGAGAAGGACCCAAAGGACCCAACATCCAGGTAAATGGCACACAAACAGGGGGTGATTCCTCTGCCTTCATCCTTTATGCAGGATTACAACCTTTGCTGAGGCCACAGCCCAGGTAACTCTGGCACAAACCGTGGGGAAAGCATTTTCATTGCTGCAGCCTTCGCCCTGGTCTCTGGGCTGGACAGACTCCCACTGAGCATGGCTACTCTTATGTTCGAGTTTTGGGTGAGCACCGAGTGCCAGAACATTGCTCATCCACCAAGAGTCATCACACATAGCTTTGCTACTGCTTTTTTATTTTAATGCAAATCCAACCTAGTTTAACCATTTTGAGGCTAAGGAATATAGGCTTTGGATAGAAGTATCACCAGCCACACAGGAGCACTGCACAGGAAAGCGATGGGAGGAGAGGGCCCTTCGGATGTGCGGGGAAAGCTGGAGAGCCAGAATGCACCAGCCTTCCTTGAAATGTGGCTGGAATGCAGGAGAGGGGATGTCTCTGGAGGTGCTGCATGGAGACGTGCATACAGGCACCTACCCTACTGCCAACCCAGCTTTAATAGGAAGGACTGGCAAGGAGAGTCTCCTAACAGCCTTAATTTATTCCTTGATGATGCCACAGTCGGTGGTACTGACTAAGATTCAAATATAAAATGGAATTTATGGAGAAATTTATGAGTTTAATGGAGAAATCTGTTAAGAGCTTTGAAAGCCCTTATATAGCTAACGAGGTGTTTTAAGTCCCCTAGCAAATTCTACGCTTGCCTGATGAGGTTCAAGTTTCATAGTAGAACCAGACAGCGAGGGGAAAGAATGACAGTATATGTGGCAGAGCCGTAACACTGACCACGGGCTGCTCATTTGGAAACATCTTGGAAGATATGTTATAAGGCATGTTCATCCGTCGTTATTAATGACTGAAGTCAAAGGATTAACTGGGTGAGCCTGATCTAAGACTTGTGGGCTGGGCAACGTGCGTGGAAACTGTAAAATAATACGTGGGATTTGCAACAAAGGGGTATCTTAAAACCATCAAGGATAAACAGTGAGAGAAAGGGGATCCACGCTTGCCTCGCTTATTGGGATTGCCTGGAGGATCCACGGGCAAATTGAACACTGTAGAATGCAGGAGTTGCCACAAGATGGGACATTCAGCTCACAAATATGAAAGTTGCTGGCAGAATACTGAATTTTACATCTCATGAGTAAAGCTGGCTTGATAAACAGTCACCTAAAGGAGTTCATCCTTTGCTCCCTTTGTGAATCACCTGCCAACAGGCTCCTGATGAAAACCCTCTCCTGTTCAAAGCCAGAGGAAGTTCTGACATCGATGACAGAGTTACTGTTCAATTCTAGCTCATTGTTTGTAACCAGCTGGTGAAAACAGAGAATCAGAAACATCATCCTGCAGAAGGTGTCCAAAGCATCTGCTGTTTGTTTTCCTTCGATTACATTAATGGAGACATGTCTCTGGCTGTAAAGTCAACTGGCCAAGTGGTGCCTCCACTGGGGAAACCACTGCAGCTTCCTCCTTCAAATGAATCTTCTCTTCTTCCACAAATTAATATGTATTTTCAAATGCCGCTGCGGCCAAGCTTCCTGTGCAATGATTCAGGCCACACAAAGGGAGCAAACAAGCAAGGAAGCAGGCAGAACTGAATGATTCCCTGCTGCAGACAGCACACATCTAGACCCAGTCGTAGCAGGACATCAAGAGTCAATCCCTGAGTAAGGAAAGTAAACTTGTTTTTAGAAGTCAACGTCATAACATTCAAATAATTGTTTTCCTCTCTGCTCTTTGGCCAGTTTTTTTTTAGTGGGAGTTGGGAGTTCAAGTCCTAAAGGCAACGCAAACTTCTGGATAAAAGGTGATGGATGGAAATGTAGCTTCTGTGATGTGTCTCACAATGAAGGGAAGGAAATTAGTTGAATAACTTGCTTAATGCACCATATGGAGATAGAGGTGAGGAAAGTGCGGCTGCTGGAAGTTAATGTAAAAAACACTAACCACAAATCCAGGCTCCAAAACCTAAGTGGAAGTGGCCTAGAAAACCCACACAAAGACAGTAATTTACAAGCAAAGGTTCTACGCTTCTGGAAAATAAGGGCAAGAATAAAAACTGCCTGTGTTAGTAATCTAGGATCTGGAGCAGAGTAACTAAATCTATTGGGCTTAGACTGCCCGAAGGCATAACATTAAACTGGGGAGAGACATCCAGTCTAATCTCCAGCATGACAGATGTCCTTAAGGGGATTCTATGTAAATATGCAGAGCATTGTTTTTGCCTTCTTAAAAAAGCAGGGGGAGTTGAACCACCTCTCTGCTATCAGATGGCACGGATATTTTGCTCTGCCTTGAAGGAGATGTGGTGAAGTTGAAGAGCCTCCTCATGATTCCGCTTCACCCCTTCCCCTGGGCCAGTGTAAATCAGCTGCAGTACAGGGATGGTGTAAGTAACCCTCAGCAGGATGCGCCTGCTCTACGATGTGCCTGCTATATGATGTCTACGGACACGCTTGCATTCAGGCAACACACTCAGCGTCTTGGACTTGTCAGCCACATGTAGGAAAAGAAAAATTGGTGGGAGATGAGAGGCAAAGAGGGACAAGAGAGAAGAAAAACATTTCCTTGAGATTGCAGAATACAGGGGCCCATGTTGCACTCCCCAGCACAAGTTAATAAACTGAGTTTTGGGGGGGCTGATCTGGGGAAGAAATGTTCTCTTCTGGCAGAATTTAAACTGCAGCTTAATCAGACAACAGTATCCAAGGTCTCACAATATTCATATTCCTGCCTGATACTGATGGGACCAAATGAGTTAAACTCAAGGACCCAAATGGGTCTGGCGAGAATTCTTTTTAAAACCACTGCTTTGAAAATAAATAATGCAGAAAAACACTTAGGGAGAAGTCTGAGAATATTCCATAACAGCCACTGAAGCAGATGATCATACAAATTCACCTCCAAGACAAGAAAGAAGGTCGTATGTACCAGCCTGCAACCCTGCAAACATGTGGTGCATGCAACCTCTAGAGTGACTGAAATGCTGAAAGCTTCTCTAATCCAAAACTAAGCTGATTTTACACTACAACCACAATTATTTTCTTTTGAAAATCAAGCATGTCACACTGCCAGATCCGTAGCAGGTGCAAATCAGCGCAGGCTTCAAGGGAGCAGTCTGATCTACAGCATCTGAGGATCTGGTGTAAAATGATCTCATCATTTTTCAGCAGATTTCATCTGCTGAAAAATTAAGATAAAGGTATTTCTATTTGTCATCTGCTCTCTCTTTTAATTGCTCAGTAATCTCTATCTTGCCCCTCTAGAAATCCAAGCGATGGGCTCGCTTACTGCTCAGGCTGTCCCCACACTCAGCGAGCTCTCAGAATTAATGCCTCCTGGCCAGGGATACTCACCCACAAGACACTTATTCCCAAAGGATTTTGGTTGGCTTTTCCTCCAGGCAGAAGCCATCAGGCCACATCCTAGTCTGACACTAAAAACCCACCACATAGTCTGGACCACCAAATCCCAGCTTAAAACCATCAAAGATCCTAGGAAGGATTACATCCTAGACAAACAGCTAGAGGAGCAGATCTGGCAGAATCCTTCCCACCACCATGGGATGTTTCCCACAGCTGAAACTGCATTTCAAACCTAAAACTGCCACTGTCACCTCTGCTTCTGCTTGTGCTGATCACCCAGTGCTGGGCCATCTCCCCGGGACACCCATAAAACCTCGGAGTTAGCACAGGAGCACCAAGGCAACACCACTAACAACCACCGTGGAGGTTTAAAGCGCTGTAACTGGGTGGATGTCTGGTGTAAGGGAGCTTTATGGATTAATTACCATCAGCTGGCATCTTTCTTCTGCAGAAAGAGGACTGGCAGGAACCATCCATGTCCCAGTGTATGGCAGACCGCCATGTGACACACGGCCCAGAGGGTTTCCAGAGAGAGCATCTATTCTGAGCCCCTTTGTAAATCCTAAGCGAGACAATCCCAAGAGCATAGAACAAACTAAATAGAATTAGTTTTTTCCATGTCTGATGCATCCAAGTGTGTCAAAGGAAGAGAGCAGAAAAGAAGGGAATCACTAAAAACCCAGTGAGGGGAAAACGTCTAGATGGACCTTGACAATCCCCCCACCACAGCACAGGAGGGTACAGAGAATGTGAAAACGCGGTTGCAACTTTTCTCAACGCCTTCACCTTGAGCTCATAAATAAGACTTATCAACCACCACTGTCAGCTCAGTACACGTGTTACAACTACTTATTTCCACCTTTGACAAACTTCTGCTCCTTCAGAGGAGGAGAAACCCTTCAGGAGTCACATTATACGTGTAGGAGAGACAAAGAAAGTATTTCCTGGTCACTTCATTGCTGACAGTGCAAAATCCCGAACCCAGTAGCAGTAATTACCCCTTTTAATCCCCATTCATCAAAACTGCCTTTCACAACCTGTCAGTTTTAACTCCTACCTTGTTTACAAAAACCTATATGACAGTCAGAATATAATTGGTTTCCTCTACAGTAGAAAAAAAAATCCTTGCCAAGCCATCTAAAGCCCCTCATGGTTCCAGTTCTGCAGGACTCACTGGTGCTGAACTTGACCCACCGCTTGTCATCAGAGATTTGAGCTGTTCGCAGTTACAAGCGGCAGCTCAGTCACACTCAAAACTTAATTTTATAACCACCTTGTTAAAATCTCGTGTAACTACTCCAGATTCTTAAAAGTGAACGCAATGTTTGGGAAATGGGTCCAGTTGGCAAAAAAAGCCCTCCCTTCATTTGCATAATTATAGGCTGTGCTTTACCACTACTTATGGTTGAGGGTGCCTGACACTTTCCATTAAGAAACTCGGCTTTCATGTCCTAAAGACATTGCCAAACTCTCCATGCTTTGGTTTTATATTTTCCTAGCCAATGTCTGTCTGTCTTTGGGTTGAATTATTTGGGAAAGTTTCAGTTAAAACAGTTCAACTGTTTCCCAGAATGAAGTGACGGGGGAAAAACAATTTGTCTGCAAAGAAAAAAAGAAGTAATAACCATTTAATGGAGAAGTTCTCACAACCACATGCTCTGCAGCAGGACGTGTAGCACTGGGGGAGGACTGCCCGTATCAGGCCTGTTGCTGTCTCTGATTTGCACCCCACCACATACCCACTTGGCCAATTTCTGCTTTTGGCCAATTTCTAACCCTGCAGAGGACTCTCACCTCAGGCACGTTCACTGGACACTTATTACAGCTAAGTTCTCTCAAGGTAAGTCTTCTCCAGACACGCTCCAGACTCACACAGCTCTTGCAGGCTGAGAAGATCTTTCCAGGAGCAGCCCTACCTACCCCAGGTACAACAGTTTTTTTCCAGAAATACAATTTATTTGCTTTTTTAATCTCCCCAAATTGTGCTAAAACCTAAGAGGTCAGAAGGGAGGCAAAGACCTGAGGAGTCCTTCCATATAGTTCTTCCCATCTTTTTCTTGATCCTTCAGAGGTAGAGTATGCTCACTGACGTGTGTGCTTCAATTCAGGGTGGCAAGATGTTCACCTCTTCCCCTGGAGAGCAGAAAGTGTTCCAATCTTCTGCGTTAGGAGGCCCTCATCCAGGCTGGGCAGTTACACTCTCTGGTTCAGAAACCTCAAGGTCACTTTTTTACTCATTAACTCAGCAAAAGGAGCCATCCTAGGGAGCTCTCCTCTTCCAAAGGGCGTGAACCAAGAAATGGATGAACTGAAAAAATAAATTAGCCCTTCTCCAACAGCAAAGAACCCCCAAAACAAGAACCCTAAATTCCACATATTCTGATACATCACTAAAAATAATTTTCCCTCTGGAAGCATCACGCGTGCTCTCGATGTGAATAAGCACAGTATACAGTGAACTGAGAAGAAGAAATGCTGCCTAGGAGTTAAACCACAAAGTCAAGAGATCCAAATTCTATCCCTGGCAAATACCCAACACCAGTATTTGCAAACCCAACTGCCTGTAGCAAGGCACCAACATTCATATTCAGGCACTCACACACGGAGCCTTGTATCCAGCAGCCTTGCAAGGCCAATATCGGTTACCCACGCTTCAAAAACCTCTGCCTTAACTATTTGGTGTCTCCAAGTCATCAAACTCTCCTTAATAGTGTTCAACCTGTGGAAATATTTGGAGTGGAAAAAAATGGACAAAAAACAATGATCCTTCCTATGTCTTCTTCCTACTTGCCACAGGTTTCCTCCCCAGTTAACACTTGGCCATGGAAACAGCCTATTGCCTGATTAGCATCTCTGGTGGGCAGAAACCTGCCACCTGGGTTAAGAGTCCTCTAACACATACCTGCCTTCACGGCATAGCTGTGAGGAGGAGGATACAGATATTCCAGGCAGTGATAGCTCCAATCAGGCAGAAAAGTGTCTCACACTGTGGGAGTCCCACTGACTGCAGTGGGATTACAAGCAGGAGAAACTGTCATCCACCATGGCTATCACTGGCTGGTCTCTCCTATTTAATCATCAGAATGAACTGTCTTGTAGTTCCAAATTCCCAAGGGAAAGACTTCACCAAAAATAACCTGCAATTATACTCTTGTCCTAAATATTCAGAAAGAATGTTTTTCTTTTCTTATGGCATTAGTGATTTTGCTTGGATTTAACAACTGTGAACCTCTGCCTTGGGAGAACAAACAAGAAACAAAGCTCCCAGACGGAGCTTTCTCTAAGCACTACATGCACACAACTTTCCAATAGTAACAGATTTATTTATTTCTACAGTGCTGTTCAATAAAACCATCTCACCTGTTGGTAACAGAAGACTGAACTTTGCCCTTAAATTTCTGGGAAATAAATGGATGCTGAAGACAGCCAGCACTATGTGATGAACACCCTGACGCTCGGGAGGTGGAACCTACCAGACAACACACCGCTGAAGTTCTTCCAGCAGATGCTGCTTCTCAAAGAACAGCTACAGCTGTTTGCTTCACAGCTTGGTGAGCACACTGAACACGGGAGCTGAGGAAGACAGCGGTCTACTTTATTGCAGGAGATTTGGAAAAGCTGTCATTTACCAAAACAGGCTGTGTGCTGACACAAAATACCTTCATCTTGACACATTACTGGCCAGTCCCAACCACCCCCAGACCAACAGCCGAGGGTATTTCTCCATTAAAGCCACCCCATCACCCCAGTGCCAGCAGGAACCCAGCCCAGCACACCAGGTGGTACCACACTCACTCACACCACAGGCAATGGTGACTGAAGGACCGAAGCCACCTGATGGAGGGTCATTTCCTTAGGGTGGCTTTGAGGCAGGTGGGGAAAGACAAACCCTGCTCCTGGTGAGTTACACCTGGACGTAAACACAGCTCTAAATTTGGACTTCTTTCGTAACTGCTTGATCATACACGTTAACTGGTCGTCAGATGCAGCTACATTCCTTATTAGAAAGCATTCCTTTTTTTCCTGAAGAAAGAACTAAAGGGAATGCACAGTAAATGCCTAACAGATGAAGCCATAACAAGCTGTTGCAAAGCTTATAACGCGGAGATATCGTTAAAACAATGTGTGTGCCTGTTAAATGCAGAAACATGTAATGTTATTATTAGGTATGCTATAAAATCCACCATCATTTATTAAATAATATTAAAGTATTTATGGATGGACCCTTCTATGCTACATAACTGCTTACTACTGTAACAAACATGCAATGCCAAATCTATCATTCAGGCTTTTTAACTTTCCTGAAGCGTTTTTTCCCTCCTATGAAAAAGCAGATGTTCTAAAGCAACAGCAACTGTAAACTCCCAATATAGGCTCAAAGGCTGAAATCTAATATTTAAAAGGAGCGGTTCTAGCACAAAATGTCTCCATGGTGACCCTGGTAGCTGAGCGGGAACTAGATTTGGCAGCGAGTCCAAGGGGATGCAGGTCCTTTTGGTGGCATGGCAGTGACCAGGGGTTGATTGCATCTGGGCTGCAAACCAGGCCAAGGTGTCAAGTATTGCTCCACGCACACCAAACTGAACCAAAGAGGGTTTTCAGCAAACTGCTTCCACCGAGCAAACACACAACGCGTCCGGTCTGTTGTGGTTTAGTAATTTATGTAACGAGGTCAGGCTTTAGAACCGGCTTTAACCCTAAGAGTAAATGGGATTGTGACCTGCAACCTGTAATTAACAAAAGCCAGTTTTTTCTCATGAAGTACCCAAGGGATTCAGAATAGGAAATTCTGCATTCCTAAGGTGCTTAAATATCCACATCCGCAGCGCTGCTAAAATGAAATCAAAGGTTTGCTTTGGGTTTTAAATTAGGGAGTCCACATAACTCGAGCCTCAAAAAAAAAATGTGTGACGGTTCAACAACTAAACACAGTACCAACAAAATATTTAAGTGTCACAGGCTAGGTTAGAATGGGAAGAAAAGAATTCCTCTGCTTCATACAAAAAAATTCAAACTCTGGAGTTCCCCAGATTCCTCCTGTTCTTCTTTTTAGTTTTAACTGTAGAGGAGCAAAAGCACTAAGAGAAAAAATCAGTTCTCCTTCAGAATCCAGAGTATCTCTTGTGAAGGAGGCTGGATTTATGCCAGCGTAGCTGACAGCAGTCTTTGCCACCCTCATGGGGAACACCAGAAAATTATCGTTACTGAGAATTCAAAATGCTACATCATTTGGTTAAGATTTCAGAATAAGCAATGTTTTCTCTAATAACAGCCTTCATAAAGGAGCCTTTCTCACAGGCTGTATTCTTCATACGAGCTGGGTAACGTTAGCCAGGGACTGGGGATGGTTCCCAGTCAACTTGAGGTGGTCACCACCTTCCAAGAGACGGTGTAGTGCACGTGGCTGGTCCTTACACTGTGTATAAGCTCGAGAGAAATCTGGGGTTGAAATGGAATTCAGCTGAGGGGCTAGACTCTAAAGCTGAAGGAGATTATTAAAACCCACTCAGGAAGGGAAATATGTTTTATAAACCACGTTCTCCACCTTCTGAAGGTCCATCAGCTCATGTAGTTTAAAGGAAGTCAACACATTTTTAAAAGTAAGCCTTTTTTCCTGGTTCCTATAGAGACCTTAGCAAACCTCCCAGGGGTGAAGAGCACCAAACAGCGCTGTATTTGGCCAAACCAGATGGGCAAAATCTTTCTTGGGACTATCTGCAACAGTACTTTTATTTCAGCTACAAGGAACTAGGTCTGTACGAAGCCTGTCAACTTCAGATGCAGGGTGTGAGAGATTTACCCCCAGAGATCAGATCCTGATCATCTAGGAAAGGGAAACTTCTGCTGCTGTTGTTTTACTTCTCTGTAGGACTTTCCCTCTCGTTCCCTCACAGCACACACACAGAGGAAAAAAAATAAGCCTGTTTCAAGCAAGGCATGATACAGTGACCTCATCATGAGCTGTCATTTCAGCAGAAATGCTTTTGATTTTGCACTTATGAAAAAACATGGTCATTTGGGAGCAGCTGAACCTTTTGGTCACCAAGGGCCCGGTTTGAGTAATGCTGAGGGCTTCTTCGTGAGGGAACCTCCCTGTGGTCTGCGGACTCGTGCAGAAGCTGGGGAGCTCAGCATCACTGCTGGTCGAGATGTGCACATCTCATAATGTAGTTCGGATAGTAACGAATTTGGCTTGAGCAGACAAGCAGGCAGGTCCAAAACAACACTCTGCCAACTAAAAGACACTCCAGGCTCAAATTCCCATCCCCACCATGCACAAGTTCCTCCCCCCTAGCTCCCATCCCGATCATCACCTCAGAAAAAAAGGCTCAGATCCACAAACTATTCCAGGACCAGGGAGTGAGCGAACGCTGGAGCTGCAACTCTTGCTTGGAAAGCCCCAAAAGACAAATGAGGCAGCATCCTTCAAAGCACAAAGCAAGTCTCACTCCATTTATGGCTAAGATCATGACTGGGAGAGAAAAACCAAAATGAAATAATAAAATAAACTCTGCCCCACAGCCAGAGATCAGCCAGCACAGGAGCTTTTGCTGTGAGCACTCGAGGGTGAGACCACAAGCAAGCTGCCACGTTCTGGACTAGATCCAGTTCCCAAGTGGATTGTAAGACACGGCCCCGTATTTATTTTTACAAAGATCAAGTGTGTGTATATTTATATTGCTCGGTCAAAGAAGGTTGACCACGAACAAGCAAACAAAAAAACGCCTTCCTATTCTCTGCTCTGGCTCAGGTGGTGCCATGGACACCACAAGCTCTCAACCTGAAACAGCAGATACAGGGTGCCAGGAGTTTGTCTGCTGCCCATAAAGAAGGTTGCTTCTTGGAAAAGCTATCACTGACCAAAACAGTCTGTGTCCTGACACAAAGCACCTTCATCGTGAAGCATTACTTGCTAGACAACAGTATCCGTGACCCAAAGAGGCAGGTACAGTGTGAAGGAAACACTCCACCTGACAGCCACAACCTCAGCACAACAGCCTGTGCAGACTTCCCCAAGGTGGCTTTCCCCAGGTGACCCAAAATGCCCACCTGCACCCTCAGTCCGTGTCGGGGAATACGGAGCCACGTGCAGAGATGGCCAGCAAGCTGCTGCCCAGTGTCGTTAACGACACGCAGAGATGAGTAAGCTGCAAAAGCAAAGTTCTGAGACCAAACCAACCTGTTCTAATGGACCAAGAAGGACACTTGGACAAGTACAGTGTCAGGTACACACACACCCTTCTGCAGGTCACAGCCAACACTTCTGGGTGGTGGTGGCCTAGAGATGTGTCTGTGCACCTGAAAGCTGAGAAGCTGATGAAAACATTATTGCTACCTACAAACTTTATTTTGTCATGGACGCAACAACATTTCCACTTCACTCCACAGAAGAGGAGTCTGGGCAGTATTTCAGTAGAAAGCTGAAGAGCTGCTTCAACTTGCTCTTCCACTCCAGTGACATCTTGGTTGACTTTGCTCCCCTGGCTCCACCCTTCCAACCTCTCAGTACAGCCTTGCTGCTACGTAACTTATCCCAGTACTTCTGTCACCACTCAGCCTGGCCAGCTCAGTCTGCTGCATCTTAGGATTCAAACTTTTTGTGATGAACCTTTCATGATTTCAGACTTCCAAAGATCCCCAGGTTGCCAGAGTGGTAAGTCAGGACACCATATTTTTACCTTCCACAAAAAAATATCCAAGAATGGATTCAATACCAGAACACACTCCCCTTCTCCAGGCCATTCCTTCCTCCCTTGAAGCACCACAGCAATCACTGTTGGTTAATCTCTATCATATCTGGGTATGTTAAATTAGACCCTCGGTAATGAGCATGGAGGAAAAAAAGGAAATCACAGAATCACAGAAGGGTCTAGGTTGGAAGGGACCTTAAAGATCATGCAGTTCCAACCCCCCTGCCAGCAGCAGGGACACCTTCCACTAGACCAGGTTGCTCAAAGCCTCATCCAGCCTGGCCTTCAACACTTCCAGGGAGGAGCAGCCACAACTTCCTTGGGTAACCTGGGACACTGTCTCACCACCCTCACAGTGAAGAACTTCTTCCTAATATCTAATCTAAACCTCCCCTCTTTCAGCTTAAACCCATTTCCCCTTGTTTTGTCATTAACTGCCCTTATGAAAAGTCCTTCCCCAGCTTTCTTGTAGCCCCTTCAGGTACTGGAAGGTGCTATAAGATCTCCCTGGAGCCTTCTCTTCTCCAGGCTGAACAGCCCCAACTCTCTCAGCCTGTCCTCACAGCAGAGCTGCTCCAGCCCTCGCATCATCCTGGTGGCCTCCTCTGGACTTGTTCTAGCTGCTCCAGGTCTCTCTTGTGATGGGGGCTCCAGAACTGGCAAGTGCACATCTGGGCACACTGACCTCCTCATGGGGTTTGACTCCAAAGTGCCTGACATCTCTGAAAGGGAGATGTAAGCTCCTGGGTTAGTTGGTGGGCTTTGGGAAATGTTACCCTACCACATCTCACCCCTACCACCACCACCACCCACAAACAGAGCAGCTGAACCAGGAATGGTGGCAGACAAGGTTTGGAGAGCAGGAGTGCCAGTCTGTGGGTGACACAAACGTGCAGACCTCAGGCATTCTAAGTGAATTATTTAAAGACAAGCAAATGAAAGCCGTACGAGCAGAGGTAGCAGCAGCTGGACTCGCGTGCACCGTGGCTACCACACCGCTAAGGCGGCTCCAACCGCGCCGTCCCTGCGAACCATGAGCAGTGCTTCCAGGAATGCTAAAAACACAAAGTTTCTTTGCCTCTCTTTGGTCTCCTTTCCCCTCCCTCTCCCCTTTATTTTTTTAAAGGTAAACAAATCCAGAAAAATAAGGGAAAACAAATATCTAGAGTAGTTAAGGATATATCAAAACTCTGTGCTACTCACGTCTTTAAGGATGAGGTTCCTGAGGAGTGGAATTACTTAACACAAAGAAAGCAACACTTGGTGCATATAGGAAAGAGATTCGACTACATCCTTCACTTCTGAATAACTATATCTGGAAATAGTGACAAAGATGTGCTGCACATTAACTTTTAGGGTTGGTTTGGGTTTTTTTTCCCCCTGGTATGTATTAAAATAAAAGAGAGGGGGAAAAAAAAAGACAATACTGAAAAACCATCATTGGTTTTGACATGTAAACCAAAATTAAAGCTACAGAGTATAGAATTTAGAGTATGAAAAAATAGAGAATATTTCAGATACAAAAGAAAGTGGTGTTTCAGGAGAAAAAGCTTGAAATAAATTAACTTGCTATTCCTGTGTATATGCTAACTATAATGTCATTAACACAATATTAAAGACTAAAAATAAAGTTTGGCTCCTAACAGATAGGAATTGTAATTGCCAAATGCTGTAAATTTTGTCAGAGTAACTTCATTCGAAACGTATTAGTGCAGGCAGAAAGTTTGAAGTGTGGCAGTAATAATAGCACCTTATATAGTATTCTAAAGTTATTTTGCTGTTCCTAGAGAACAAAAACAATTTAACTCCAAGTTTCTTTTCCATATTTTTCCAAATTTCCTTCTTTTGGGTTTTTTTGTTTTTGTTTTTTTTTTTTCTCCCCTCTCCATTTCAGGCCTCAGGAGAAAAACTCTATTGCAAAGTTAAAACAAAAAGCAACCAAAAGAAATGTCAATGTTTCCTCACTTGGACCCATTTCTGTTGCCTGATGCAATATGGGACTCAGTGGAGAAAAGCCCTTGAAATCAGTGCAACCTCTTGTGTGGAGTAAGGTAGTCATCAAGATAATCAAGGGCTCAATTTTTGGAGCTGCTATTCTGAGTCAGTTCAAGTTATTGTAGCTAAATTAAAGGGCATGATTGGGAGGCATGAAAGGAGTGAGTTTTGCCGCCTTATTCCCCATTCAGGGAACTGCTGAGACTTTCATGTTAAACTGGATCCTCACAAGGGCAGGCTTTGGCCCAAAAATGCATTTCAAAACAATCCAAACAGATGGTAGCACTTAATATATCCATGAGAAGTGTTTCTCACTACCATGCAAGCTGTCTGAGCGCTCAGCTGGGCAGAATAGGGAAATCTCCCTTTCAAGTCGTGTTTGTTTTTATATCTGAGCCTATGAAGTTCTATAATGGGGGAAAATTGGTGACAAACTATCCAATATCAGTCTGTAACGGGGCAAATGGAAGAGAGGAAAAGAGTCCTCGAAGGCCCTGAGTGCGTGTCCACGCGCAGGACTTTCCTGGAAGGTAATTGTGTCTGTGGGGTTCCTATGAAGTTAAAGCCCCGTATTTTGTACTAGCTATTTATTACAGCCTGAAACAAAGGTGCTTTGTCCAGGGAATTCAATTCCTAATGATTAATATGAAATAGTTTTGTCAAGTGACTCTTTTCTCAGATAGCAATTTGTTACAATCCCTGCTTAGGCCTTGTTCTCACTCGGGCTACACGTGCCATGAACTTCCAAGCGAGCATTACTTTTAATAAACAATTCTGCGGGAGGATTTTCCAAGGATTTTTGTTTGTTCGAGGTCTCAAGAGAGCTGCTATCTTTCTTAAAGCACAAGATTCTGGTTTCATGCAGATTATGAGATGAACTGCAGGTTTATTTAAACTGCAAGGCAGTTTTTAGCTCGTATGAAGAAAAAAGAGAAAACAGGATCTCGAGGTAACACACAGAAACAAAAACTAGTAGTATGATTTCTAGGGACTGATTCAAAAGTCAAGGCTATCTGGAATTGTCAGCCTTTTACCTGTAAATTCTACAAACAAGCAAATTTCTGGAATTTCGCTGGAGACTCCTTGTTTGTGTAAAACATATTCTCAGTGTAAAACTTTCTCAGTGTAAAACTGCTTTCCCTAGGAACTGCTTCCGTCTGAAGCAAAGCAGCTGAAAAGACAGCTAAGGGACCCTTCAAAGCTTTAAGGAGATCCTTGCAGTTATAAACCAAGCAAAATAAAAGTTTAAAGCAAACCACAAGTTAACGCTTTCTTAAGTGGTACAAAGATTTCATGTGTGTGAAATCTGAGGAGGAAAGTGCATTAATATACTTTGCAGTTGCTATTTTTATGGGCTCTCTGCCTCCCTTTGTAGCACTAAAATCTCACAAAACGCTGTGCCTGATTTTTCGTCATATTTCCGATTATTTTATTTGGATAAATAAAAGAAAGGTCACCTCCTGCTGTGATACATTTCTAGCCTGCTGCCCATCCCGTTTTTCACAGCTACAGCTTCAAAAGTTATTTTAATTGTTATCTTTTTTTAAACCAAGCCGTTGTTTCTCGGGATGAAATTTCAACTCCCTGAAGTCGATGAGTTTTACCCTTAACTTCATAGGAGCAAGATTTTGGCAACTGCAAAAGCAAAGACATCCCACGCAAACTGGTTAGAATCTCCCCTCCCTGATTTTTACATAGTAGATTTTTACAGTAGCAGAAAATAGAATTATCCAAATTAATGCAAAGCTGCTTGAATTTCTGTATTTATAATAGATATCAATTATATGTAATCTGGACTGTATGCACATCCCTTTGCGTTCAACACTGCCAAAACAAGATCTTCCTTTAGGTCACGGGGTTAAAAGGTACCTTTCTCTGAACCAAGATTATAAGTCTTTACTGTAAGAACAGAAAAGAAAAATAAAATGAAATGAAATAAAATAAAATAATAAAATAAAATAAAATAAAATAAAATAAAATAAAATAAAATAAAATAAAATAAAATAAAATAAAATAAAATAAAATAAAATAAAATAAAATAAAATAAAATAAAATAAAATAAAATAAAATAAAATAAAATAAAATAAAATAAAATAAAATAAAATAAAATAAAAGCTTAAGAAGCCTCATCTGAAGCTAATCTCCTTGTCCTTGAGATAGCTCCTCTCCAGCTTTTTAAAGGGGAGGGTGAAGCCACAGTGCCTCTGGGGTGTAAGGATCACGCACCATTTTCTCACTGCCCGATGGGTTTCGGTCGCCTATTTTAATGTTTCCAGTCCTTCATCTACATATGCCACCAGACATAATGCCCCCAGCAACCTGGGAACGTGGCCATTTGTTACATCTTGCTGGAGTCAGCTACTAATTGTGCCAGCTCGAGTCTTAATTTTGATTTGAGTGTAACTATTAGCTCTCCTGCTAATAAAAAAGGCTTTGAAGAACCTCATCCTTTATTTGTATTCACAGCTGAATGGAACACAACAGCGACGCGCACCCAAGAGCGCACCCAACCTCACACCTGGGAGAGACAGTCAACAAACCTGACTGTTGTGACACTTCTGTTTAAGAGTTTGAACCGTTTTTCGGCGTTTTAAGTGTTGTAGAGAAAACTTAGTATAGAAAAACAAACAAACAAAATAAGCAGCTAAACTCACCTGCCCGGATTTGATGAAGTTCATTAACTTTCCATTGCCTAGATCAGATTTTGCATTGGATCAGAATCCAACCTGAAAACAGCGTTTAGATCCAAAGGCCAAGGTTTAATCAGTTGCTTTGTATCATACTATTCACACACGTATCACGTAGGAGAAGAAAATGTCCATTCAACCCATCGCAGTCCTGAGAAAAGCGAAATGGCTATTTCCACCTGTCCCCTCAGCACCTCCTTTTGGTTAATTTCAGGTTTTGGATCTGCTTCAGTGTTCTGAGAGCCATGATTATGAGATTATTTGGCTGAGGGTGAGAGGCTGGTTCCTTCTCCCCGCCGAGCTGAGGGCTGCAGGCACAGAGACAGACCTGCACGCAGACCCATTTTCTAAACGCAGAGCTAACGCAACCATGTCACCTCATAACCACTCAAGTGGGGATTTACTCCTTCAAAAGTGTTCCTCGCTCAGCTGCTAAGAATGAGTTCAACAGGGAGGAAAAGTCCAAATTGAATATGAAAATTTTACTTACCTATTTTGGGGGCATAATCTAAACCACACAGATTCAAAGGGAAAGGCTCCAGCTGGCTTTGAATCAAATCCAGTATGGAGGTCCTTAAGTGTTACTGAGTGTTTGTACCATTAACCGTGGAACAATTGTTATAATATTCGTATCAGTTCCTCAAAATATGAGAGGGCCTTTTGTATTATTTATGTCTCGTGCCAGGGGTTGGTAAAGTTTATTGTAGCAAGGATATTAGTCACTGATTATAATCTTTGCCATTTGCGATAGCGCTCAGGGTTTCTTTCTGTGGGTTGAAAGAACAATACGATGAATAAATAAAAACACAGAATAGAAGGGAGAAATGACAGAGTTCCCCTCCTTGCCCAAATATACAGGAGGCCAAATGAGCTCTCTACCCTGCCAAAACATATGTGAGAATAACAGCAAAATGTGTATGTTCAGGGTAGTTATCAGGCGTGTATTTTGGACGAGCTGCGTTGTGCACTATCAGGCAACAGAGGAAACCAACGCCAACATTGCAAAAACACACACAAAGGCCTGGGGTAAGCCAGCCCCACTGGGCACTTTTGGTGCTAAATTAGGGATAAAATGTTGGAAACCAGCCCTAACATAACAAAAACTAAACAAATTATTCAGTGATGGAAGAACTGCAACCAGTTTGGTTCAGAGATGGGGTCTCAACTTCTTCCCTTTTCAGGCCCCACAAGTTTCTCTCAATAAATAATTCTGGAAATTCTGAAAACATAGGAGAGTAAGGGTGTGAAAAAGAAATTAATTTCCCTTTTCTAACAGAGAAACTCCTCTTCAAGTACTTAGTAAAAAATATACATATCTCCTGTAGTGATTTGCTTACCAGCACTAAAGATTGGTTTTTTTAAACATGGAATTAATTAGCCCATAGAAAGTACTACTAGATACATACATATATGAAGCCAGTGAGTAGAAATACAAAGGAACAATGACAAACACATCAAGATGTGGAGAGAGAAATGCACTGCAATGCACAAGGTCTTTTTCTTGCCAGCTGACACCTCTCTAAAATGGGAGGAAAAAACAATGAGAAGAGAAAGCATCAATAGTATTGACTTGTAAGCAAAAAAAAACAAAAGTTGAGAGTGTCCCATTCAGAAACCCCAGGCAAACAGAGACGTACCGATAGGCAAACGCAGGAGAAACTCATTATTCTAAAGAAAAGGGTTGGAAAAAATCAACCTGACATGTCTATATATTTTCAATACCCGTGTAGTTAATAGAGAACAAGAGAAGGATCAATGTGTCTTTGGCATGTGGTACCCAGGAACTGCAATTGCAGAATCCTGTCAGTTTGGGAATGTAACAAATTCATCTGGAATACCTATCAGTTAGAGAAAGCATTGCTGAGGTGCAGCAGTAATGCTCTTAGTGTCAACACTGCTCTCAAAGTTATTTCATTGCTCAAAAAAAGCAAAATATCTCACACCATTTCGTTCTCTTTCCTCCCAAACTTCTATTGTGTGGTTGTTGAAGGTTTCCACGGCGTTCTAGACTCCTAATTTCTTTCTCCACACCCCCACAAAGTCCTCGTTAGAGGGACAAGTTAAGAGTGACCTACTATCATTCTCCAAAATGACCAGTTGCATCTTTCCTTCCTTAGATTTGTCCATCAGGGCTCCTCATCATCCTTATCCCACCTGAATTCCTCTTGTTCTGCTTAGCTGGGTACAAGTGCTCTCAGGATCAGAGGGCATTTTGATATGGCAAATGGGCTTGGATCCGTTTTAGCATATCCTAGATGTTAATTTTATAATTCTAATTAAAATACTATAGCTAAAACTAAATACCAGATGAGAGTAGCAGGATAATAACATTAAGAGCCATGGGGAAAGAAGAAAATATATGTTTTCAAATAAGATTTCTATTGGGGAAGGGAGTGAAGGACACAGAGAAATACATTAGAACCGTTTCAGATGGCAAAGGAAAAAGCTTCTGTGTCATGACAGCAATTGGTGTGAGGAGATAAAGGCCAATATTAGAAATATGGCAGAATCTTATCTCTGTTACCTGGATGTAAATCTGCAGTAAATTAATCAGTCTTACTCCAAACTTAAGTCTATACAGCTAAGGTCAGATCATAGCCCAGTATATTTAAGAGCACAAGCAAACCTGATCATACAGGAAATCTTCAGCCACAATAGGACATTGCTGGCTAGAACTCGGTGTCATAATCAAAGAGAAAACATTCACATCACTATATAAGTAGCCAAACAGGACAAACACTTTATGTGCTCTGTAATTCATGTCTGATACACAACAGAAATACTGAAAATGAGAGGTGCATAGAGACAAAAGTCCCAGGGATGTAAATCCTGTCCCTTCAAAAGAAAACAAAAATTACTTTTATTTTTTTCTGGCATGTTGAGTCAGAGACAAGTGGCAGGAAAACTAAGATCCAAACACCTTGGTCCTTACAGGCTGCTGAAGATGCAGGTAAGTAGAAAGGATTACTTGAAATATCCAGTTTGAGCGAGGAAATGTCACACCTTTGCTATAAAACACATGCCGAGACCAGAAAGGACTCACAGGCAAAGGCCAAGGGAGGGGAGGACACACAGACACACACACAAAGCAAAGGGTGTCCCCAACCAGCTTGAAATGTCTGACGAGCCAGTAGCTGGAGGAGGGAGCAGCAATCTGCTGTCCCAGAACAGGAACCTTTGCTGTTGCTGTACAATCAGACCAAATCTGCCTATTTTAAACTTTACTGAGGAGAAAACTGGACATGCACACTGTTTCATTTGCTTTGATCACAGCCCATCTCTCTAGTCACCATAAATCCTGTTTTGACTCCAGCCCCACATCTCACAGCTTCTTCCTCACTTACATTAAAATTCAACTTAGGCTGATCAACATCTTCATGCAAATCATCCCCCAAATAACCTCTATGAGCTTTGGGATGAAACACCTTCACCTACCCCTTGACACAATGTGGGATAGGTGAGAAATGGAGACGCAGACCCATCCATCTCTGGCAGGAAGACATGCTGAGTAGCTGCAGACATGTTCTTTTATACATTTGGTAAGTCCTATGAATTCCTGGATCTCTTCCAAAGTCCAGACCTCAACCACCACTTCATCTTATTCCAGAAAGACAGAGGACCACAACCACATGTGGTGTCACCAGATGAAATCAAATGATTTCAGCTATCAGCTTTAGTCAGTTCTGACCAAATGGTCTGAACTTCCACCTGAATCCCAAGTAAGTTCTACAGAATTCATCCAAACAGAGTTAATCCGAGCAAGTGTTCGCTTGCTGCCCACCGCAGAGCGCGGGGACCTCATTGGTTTTTATACCTTAAACAATACCCCTCCCTCCGAGGTTTCCACTTCTTTCTCATTAAATAACTTGTTTAGAATGGCTACCTCATTTTATCAAAGTTCTGAATCCACACCTGTACGAAACAGACTGATCCCCATTAAATCCACTGGTGTTTTCAATAAAGGGACAGGAAACAATTTCTGCCACTTCTAGTTTGTCATCTCCCTGCTCCATTTCGAAATAGAGCTGATGCCTTCCTGCTGTCTACCTGACCCTGCAAATACCTTCTAAATCTGCTCTTCAGCTTCAACCAGATTTGCTAGAGGGCTACGAACTTCAAAGATTAGGAAGTTCTTATAGATTTGATGAAAATCAGTTGGGATTGATGCGAAAAGTCTGAAGTAGCACCTGCTTCTTGGACAGAAAAGCAGGCTCGGCTGTCACGAACGCTGCCTGGGAGCAATCAGTCACCCAGTCACACTTCCTGGCTAGTTTGCGTGTGCAGAGCTCCAGACAGACCACACACCCAAGAGCAGTCAGAGGTGAAGCTGTGCAGGCTGGTGTCACTGCAGAGCAATGGTGTGGGAGACGCAGAGAACCAGAAAATCCGGTTCCATCAGTTCTGCCACACGTGGCACAAAGCATCTTCTTGAGAGCCAAGCCCAAATCGGGCAGGTAATCCAAACTAAGAACATCAGACCAAACTTTGTGCTGGCTTGAGCAGAATTCCCCAGTGAATAGATGGGAACAGAGATACAAATTCTATCCTGCAGATAGTGACTGGACATCTTCAGTCCACTTCCCAGGCACTGAAGTTGAAAAACTTGGCTTCATTCAAGCCGGGGACGGCACTTCTGGACTCGGAATTGACTCCAAACCTTCAGAGCTCTTCAGCTTCAGCTGAATGTTTCCTCACAACTTGTGCTGCCAGTTCAGGAGAATTATAGCTCTACAATTCAGAATAAAAGGATGTTTGAAATATCTTACCCTTCACTAAGAAATTACCAAGATCAGGTGGCCATGTGATTCCATTATTTATGTAATGCCTCAAAATGTCATTTGTCTTCTAATACGAGATGACAGGTTTCACATGTACAAGTTTCTATAAGAGTAGTGTGCTCATCTTGATCCACTCAATACACACATTGCTAATTTAAGCTAAAAGATTTATCACACAGATCCTCTACTTAATTGGCTGCAGTAGCCCCCTGGTTTTTTTTTTCCTCTTTACTATGTAGATTTATTTGGAATTTCTTTATAGATGTGCCAGTTTTCAAGACTGATATATTTGGAAAGCAGGTTTCTTTCAGGAAGACGTTTATTTTCACTTTGTATATGTTCAGCACCTCACAATATGTGTTCCTGGTACCTACTTAGGCTCCCATGTGTTCCTGTGTGCTCATACAAATAGAATAAAAAGAGTTTTTAATCCAAAATTTATTGTTTTATTTAAGAACCAATAAGAAAATTGGCTTTTTTTGGTTATCAAGCCATACTTGATATACACACAACTGCGTGTGTGACTTGAGGGAATTACACTCTTGTACTGAAACTAACATTTATCTGATGTTTGAAAATAACAAAACAGCACCATCTTTCCCCTCAGTGATGCTTCTACCAACTCAAGGAAGCAGCATCCATCGTTATTAATCATCAGTGTCCAAGTGTTTGACAGCAGCAGATAGGACACAAGAACCCCAACTGTGACGTGGAAAAGGGCACAGAATCACAAAATCATTGAGGTTGGAAGGCATCTCTGGACATCACCTTGTCCAACATCCCTGCTCAAAGAAAAGCCACCTACAACAGCTTGCTCAGGTCTGTGTCCAGTTGCAACATCTCCCAGGACAGAAACTTCAAGACCTCTCTGGGCAACCTGTTCCAGTGTTCAACCATCCCCACAGTTACCCATGAGAATCTGGGGGAATATGTCATTATTCTGTAAAACATACTGATCAACCTGGCCAAACAATCTACAGTCCCAGTCTGGCAGGAGTCCCTCACAGATATGCCCTGGGAGTGGGGAAGACACACTAACTCTAGAGGATCCAAAGCACTATGAGATAAAGGCAACTGGTGTGGTCTGGTTTGGCTAAACTGGTATTAAAATCACAGCTGAAACCCAAAGTA
>NW_010296891.1:0-2658 GCF_000700745.2 Antrostomus carolinensis | reverse complement strand
CTCCTCTCCTGAGAGCAAACTCCCTGCTGAGCTTCAAAGGAGGCTGGTCTCTCCTCTTTCCAGCCTGCACATGCATTTGGAAGTCCTCACCCTTCAAACCGCTCCGGGAAGCAGTGGTATGGCAGATTCCTCTTCTGATCATGATTTTTAGAAGCCCAGCTCCCTTCTCAGTTAATAAAAATCTGCAAAGGTGTTAGGCAGAAGCTCAAAGATATAATCTGAATGGAGTTTGTAAAAAGAGAAAGAGAAAAGTACAACTTAGTAAATCTAAGACATACGGCCAACTGAAGCTGTTACAGAGCCTTTTGTCAATTCCTTCACCTCAGGAGTAAAAGAAACCAGGCACAGAGGTACCACATAACCACAATGCTGAACTGTTAGAGGCGAGCAGAAAGAAATGTTGCTTAGGCATGAGTATAGAAGTTCCAACGACCGCCAGATTTTTGCTCGACTAAAATAAATGCTTTGACCAAGAGGACATGAAGAAGCATTGCAGGTCACCACCGACTTTGCTTCCTGACCTCTGAACTCATTGTTATCCCTGTCCTTCTAAAACATAACACTTTGTTTCTGTGTTTATGAAATAATCTTGCATCTAGTCTGTGAAGACACGCATTTTAAAATGTGCCCTGAATAAAGACACCTCAAAAGTGCCAAATAGTAAAGGCACGCTACACTCCCCCACACTGGCCGCTCTCCTGACCCTGGGCATCAGCCATGGTTTGTGTCCTTCAAGACTGTTTGTTTCCTCTTGTCTTTATTGATGCTTTCTCCACATATCCCTTCCCCTCATGTATTCATCCCCACTCTCACAGATAGGAAGCAGAGCCACAACATCATTTCAGATGGGGAGTCCTCCCCTCTCCCCCAGACTGAGGCTCGAGGAGGGTGGCTGACACTTCATCCATCAGGCTCCTTTAATCACACATGTTTTGAGGAAACACTAGTTGGTTTCAACAAGAACCTATCACATGAGGTTTGGGGAGCTTGAGTTGGGATATTTTTGCTGAGGGTAATCTAGCACAAGCTATGTTTAGTGGAACAATATTCCAATCTCACTTCTAGAACAGGTAAATCTCCTGCAGCTGTACAGAACGGCAGAAAAATCCAACATTGATGTGAACTGAAGGTCAGAGGTGATCCTAAACCAGGTCAATTTTCTAAGACCTGAGACAAGTTTTCAAAATCTGGCAACTAGAGTGAATGTGGCCTTTCGCCAGAGAGGTGGAGACAAGCAAAGAAACTGAGTCTTGGAAAAGACACAGACTCCTAACATTATGATAACTAGAAGTCATCCTTCCTGGAAAAGAAACACTCAGGGGCCTGAGGCCAGCATTTGATCTGAGCTAAGAAACATTCGGATATTTTTATGACCAGCAAGTTCATCAAGAATCTTGCCCAGAGGTTAAACCTCACAGAAAAGACAAAATCAGGTGACTAAGGACCGTTCATATGAGCAAAGATGTACAGGAAGAGGCCCATGCCAGTGTGTTGATCTTGCATTATGGAAATCAATTAAGCATTAATTATAAATGTTCCCAAAGGTTAAGTGAAGTGTGGCTTGCTGCAGAGCCAGCAGCCTGATGGACCCACAGGGCTTCCTGATGCAAACAGCTTCTTGGGCAGAGGGAGATGCTGAGCTCCACTGCCTCTCTGCAGCTGGGCACCCCAACCCGTAGGCATGGCAGGGTGGGACCTGCACCCTGCATGAGGACAGCCTTGAACAGTGGGGAAACCAAGAGCCACCCCCAGCTCTCTCAGGCAATGTTTGAGTCCTAAATAGCCTTACCCCTAGTCTTACTAGACTAAATGAGTGAGCCACCACCTCCCGTGGCACTGTTCCCAGGAGGAAGCCTGCAAGAGAAGGACCCAATTTAGCTCCTGTTTGCTGAGGACATGGTACATGTAATGTTGATCAAGCAGTTTCTGCCTTCTCTCCCTTTCCTGTCGTGCAGTTTCTGCTAAAGGGCTTTTCCTGCTCTGCTACATCTGTAGACTAAGGTGATTCGTTTCCAGTACTCCGATTATGTACAGCTTAATTATCTACTGACTAATTGCACTTGCCTTCTTGAATGTCTCCAGGTAACAGGAGTACTGCTTTCTTTTTGCTCAGTGGGCCATGAAGACAACCAGTCTGTCTCATCCTTTCTGGTACTTCCAGACAAAGGGCCTTTCAAAAGAAAGAAATCCTGAACAGAAAATCTACGTAATCCCTCTTTCCACACCCTAAATAAGACAAATATATGTGTGTGCGTGTGTGTGTCCATCCTAGGGTCAGCCCTTAGTGCACTAACTTGAAGGTACCACCCTGAGAGGTTTACCTGCACCCAGGGGGAGGAGTGGCCTGCCCACACTTACCTTTTAAGTGATTTATTCAAAGGAATTTGCAGGGCTAATCCTGACAGCGATACCTGCTAACAACTCAAAGCAGCAGCACAAATCAGGGTGTTCCCACTCACTGCAGGTGAATCAGTTACCGCCTTTCACCCAGGAACTGCCAGCTTTCCCCTGAACTCGCCTGTTCCCCGGCACAAGCAAAGCACAGCAAAGTGGATGACGAGATACAGAAGTTTGTGCCGCAGCAAAACAAGGAGCACGGTGTCTGATATCGCATCTCCAAGAAGGAGCAGCAATCACAGAATCACAGAATGTCAGGGA
>NW_010296890.1:0-6683 GCF_000700745.2 Antrostomus carolinensis | reverse complement strand
CAAACCATTCTATGATTCTATGAAGTTACTGGGTAAGCAGGCTTTGGATCAGATCTGAAGTGGAGAACTCCAGACAAAAGCTTTTGGAAAAAGATCCTTCTTTGGTATGATTCATGGACAGGACGAAGTTGTTCGGTGCTGAACGTATCCACGTAGATTTTCGGATGTCACAGGTCAAAGGCTGGGAAGAGCACCCTGCTCCGGCAGCACAGTCAGTGTTTTGACAGATAGACACCAACAGTCTCCTCAGTTGTTTCTGCGGTGAGGATGCTCCCAACGTGGCTAGTGGTAAGACAAAAAACCAACCTTTTAATTTCAAGCAGCTCAAAAAGCACTAAGTGGAGGATCGAAACGACCAGGGGGATTGGACTGGATGATCTTTCAAGGTCCTTTCCAATCCCTGACATTCTGTGATTCTGTGTGACCCCAGGGACATGCCATTGGAGGTCAGTCACCTTTGTCCGTCTGTCATGAATGCTGCAGTAGGGCATTCTGCTTCCTGAATGGCACCGAGGTTTCCACAATTCCTGCATTTTCTCAAATTCTGCCTCAAAGTCCCAAAGGACAGCCCGGGGGCTGGTCACAATGCCCACCTCACCTCGGTGCCATCACAGAAGATACCTGTTTTCCTCCTAGTCAAACAGTAGTCTCAGCAGTTACTGGGCCAAGTGACCTTCCCTGCACGCCGACCAGGCAAGGCACACCTCCTGTCCCCTCTTTTTCTCCAAAAGGACATCACAGAGGGTTTAAAGACACCAGCCTGCCCCTGCGCTGCGTACAGGCAGGTCTGAGGGCACAGGAAACCCTGAAGGACTGTCCATTCTAAACACATTTTAAAAATAGAAATAAAATGAGAGTTATGAAATGACCAGGGGAAAATGTCAGTGTCATCTAAAAAAAGCCATAACCATGGGATTAAATGGAAAAGTTGTGGAAATTGGCCATTATATTTTCTAAACAGCTGAAATGCAATTACAGTAACAATGATGAATCTGTATAGCCCTGGGCTTTGTGATTTTTCAACATGGCTCTACTTTTTCCTTTTTTACATTTATCTTAATGATATCTACATTCACTTATCAAGGACTAATGGCAGTTGTAAACCTTCCACAGCATGTTCTTCACAGTCACAGAGATGGAGGTGTGATGATGACATTATTGACCTGATGGATCCTACAATAATTTATTAACTATGTTTTCAATTTCCCATTGTTCTCCAATTAACCCCCTCTGAGTATTTTCTTAGCCTAAAGTCTCATCATCGAATATTTTTTATCCAAAGGCACCAGAGATTGCCCAGGATACCTCATAGTTCATTCTCTGCACAGCATCAGATCTGCTCAGGGCAGAACACCAGTTCCCTCCCTTACCTCCTTCTCCGAGGCTGCCGGCAAAGCATTCACCTGCCAGTGGAACCCCGGAGTTGTTCAACTTCTTGCGAGCTTGAATGGTGCAAATTCCAGTGGCTGGGAATTCCTGATGCCTGCACAGCACCGTGGGCACAGTCCTGAGTGGGTTATCAGCGTGTTTCTACAGGATAAAGAATTATTACTTAGGATAATCAGTTAAAATAATATCATTTTCTGAAGCAGCTCCTCTGATCAGACAGCTCCTTAACCTCTCGTTGCCTTGTGTTTCTCTTTAATACAATAGGGTCATGACTATCTAACTTCAGGAGGAAGGATTGTTAAGTGTGCTTATTAAGAAAAATAATTGTATGCTTTATTATTAATACTAATAAATAAAATAATAAATATATGTATGCTTTATTATTAAAAGCATTTTTCAGGCAGCGCTGTTGTAGCAACATAGCACACGACAGCTTGAAGTTGTGTCAGTTCACTTTTCCGTGGAAAAGACACATTCTGTATAAAATACTTTAAATATTTGACTTATTTTTAGCTCACTAGGCAAACAATATGGATTGTAAGTCTTTTAAGGATACAAAAATAATGTAAGTGGATATAAAACAAGACTTCCAAACACTCTGCCTACACAAACCTGCTGGCACATCTTCAATATTGATGTCTTTAGCTTTTACACACAGGCACAGAAATGCCTTGCACAGACAAGGTGTCCTCAGTCACCCACAGAGCAGTGCTCCATGGTCACACACCCCAGCAGAGCTGGTATGTTCCAGAGAAATTCTGTAGGGAAGTGCTGTCCTGCCTGTCACCCTCTGCTGATTTGCTGGATAGAGCTGGGTTCTCACGTGCCGGCCAGCTCACGTGTCCTCGCAGAGCCAGACTGTTGTGCTCCTACCTGGAAACACTCTCCCCAAAGCCATTTTCACTATTTGCTCAAAAACATTGTAGCTGTTCCCACTGAACTTGGAAGTTTTCAGAATCCCACAAAACTTTAGATTTGATTAGTCTTGTAATAATCATCTTGACGTGTAGCCGCAGCCGAGAC
This sequence comes from Antrostomus carolinensis, assembly GCF_000700745.2. Taxonomy (NCBI): domain Eukaryota; kingdom Metazoa; phylum Chordata; class Aves; order Caprimulgiformes; family Caprimulgidae; genus Antrostomus; species Antrostomus carolinensis. Next base: position 4,271 of record NW_010296890.1, on the reverse strand, counting down.
AGCTTCGTTGTGCTAGCCTCCCTTCAGCAAAGTGTCACTAATTGTACATCTTGTTTTAAAACAGGGTTATTACAAGACAAAAAAAAATCCTAAAATTAGATTCTTGGTAAAATCTTCTGACAAAAATGATAGGTACGTAAGAAAAATCTCATTATTTTCAAATAATCCATCTACTTTTCAAGGGAATGAGTCAGAGCATCTGTTTTTTGGGCCCTGTCAGGATGACTGATGGAGTGGGTGCCTTTCACCTCGTGTGTTCTAATCAGGGGTGGCCTCACGCTGTGCTGACCCTGATGTCCTCCCCGCCTGCCATTTGGATTAAAGGAACAATGAAATAACTGCTTGTTTGATGGGAGCAGAAAGAATGGAAGCGCCTACACAAAGAGGAACACGGGATAAATACAGTGAGCAGAGCCGGGTCTGCATGCAGCATTCTCTTCAGGCATCTGTAAAAAAAAAAGAGAGTAAAACATCAAAGTAAAGTAAAAGATGGAAAATCAAAAAAAATGGGAGAGGAGGGATGGAGAGAGAGCTGCTTTGGGGTAGAAAAGTGGCTGAAGAAGCCAGTTTGGAATCCTGAGAAAGGAAACTACCCCGCGTTTCCTGATCTGACTGTTCTTACAGAATCAGGACTTGGCGTGGCGTTTGTTTTTTTTAAGACATATCTGACCTTACCATCAGTTTTTTATCATAACAGAAACAGCCCACAAAGTCTGAGTTTGGCTGTTTGGATCACAAGAGTGAAGTGTATTAAAGGTCACTGGATGGTAACGGGCAGGAAAATACCCGACACGCTTTCGGTTTGGCCATTTCTCACTGTTCCGGGTGCAGGTTGCTCAAGGATCGCACCTCACACAGGGGATGGGCACAAGAGCTGGCTTCTGTGGGGAGGTGATCTGAGGGACCGGGATGGGATGATCCAGAACAGGATGCTGTCAGCCTCACCACAACCACGTGCACATTTTAAATATGTCCTTACTGAACACAGCCTCTAACTCAAATGGTATTTGGGCTGTGATTGCAACCCAAAGAATATCTTTCCACATCAAGTATCTCAGTTTCTTTTCACAAGAAGCCAACTGGTAACTCAGTGGCGGTGTCTCAAACAGCACAAGAGGTTTGGAAAGGACTTGTTGGGTCTTTAAGGTCAGTTCTCAGCAGTTGGTGGGATCAGGGTATGGCAGCTCTGGGAAGGATGACCCAGAGCCTCAGGACTTGAGCTGTTGGAAGCTCTGGTGTTCTCATGTTTCAGCCCAGACTTTTCATGGCCATCGGATACGTGTTTGCTCTTACACTAACATCACCCTTGCTCTTAAAGGAGATGTGTTTACTTTGGTGTTTACTCCTTGAAGTTTCACAGAAAAAAACTGTATCCCTTCTCAGCATTCAGGTTTTTTGGCTAAGCAAATTATTTCAAGATCCTTATAGAAGAAAAAAATCAGGACTACCCTGTAATTATTCTCCAGGCAAATTTTGTGTCCCTTGATTAAAAGTGACCAGAGCTGCATGAATAATTCCAGAGAAGGTTGCAGCAGAGCTTTACATAATGGCATTAACATTTTCCCCTCCTCCTGGAAATATCTCAGTTGATATATCCTTTTCATCAGAGCTGCTTCAAACTGGGAGTTCGCAGTCATCTTGAGATCAACAAATACACCCAGATTTTTCTCTTCTTCTGTCATTTCCAGCTGATGAGCTCCCAGCTTGCAGCAGAGATTCTTGTTAGTAATTCCCAAGTGCATGACCTTGTACTGTCCACTATTAAATTTCATCCCATTTCCAGTGTGCCAGCACTCCATGTTACCCAACTCTTCCAGCAACACAGATATTCCCTCCATAGCGCTGGTGCCTCCCAACTTGGTGCCATCAGCAGATGCCATCAGCTCACTCCAACCTTTTGTTCCACGGCCTGACTGAGAAATACTGGGCAAGATGAAAAGAAGGTGAAGACACTGGGTGAGCCTGCGGCCCAGCACACTGTCTCTGAGAGGAGCAGTCAGCGGTGCTGTTCAGGGAGACTGTTCTCCGTGAATTTATGGAGTTAATTTTTTAACCTACGCATAGTCTCCAAGTCGGTTCTTACGGAGCTCAGCTCCACCCTCACAGTCCACCTTCCCACCCAAACTGTTGTCATCTGTCTGTAGCCAGCTTCTTACCTACCAAATAGCTCCCCAGATGAATGATACATTTGCCATGGCATTGTATTTAATATCCTATCAAGTCCAGTTAGATTCAATCAACTGTTTATCCATTGTCTTGAAAACAACTATCAAATGTGCCAGCATTTGATATGTATAATCTATATATACATAACTATAATCTTAGCTCAGTGCAATCTATCTTTGTAAACCTATGTCACATTTTATTTTATTTCCCACTTACTTGTCTCTCCCCAACTCCTTTTTTCCTTTACATTTTTTTTTGCTAAGCTTTTAATGTTCTTGAGGTCAGACTAACAGGTATCTAAATGGCTGGATTGCTTTTCTTCCTTCTGCTTAAAAACAGCTAATGCTTTGGTAGTTCCTCGTTAATTTGTTACCACCCTCAACCTGACAAATTAAAAACTTTGTACTGGATGAGTGAGGATATGTTCCAGGTCTGTCAGAACCGTGGGCTTGGGAACACCTCACTCCCTGAGCTGCATGTCAGCTTCCCACAGGCCTTGCTCTCCCTTAGGGGACAGTAATTTCCATTTCCATAAAAGAATTCTCATTAGCTATCATCCTTTGCCCCAGTCATCATAGCAAATAGAGTCAAAAGTCTCTATTTATAGTTTAATAGAGTTTAATATATATAGTTTAATATAGGGCCATACCTAATATTTATTAAAAAATAGACTGGAACATAAGATGTGGAGAGACTTGGAACACAAGACATGGAAAGTCACGGCAAAGATAATGCCAAAGATGACAATTTGTGTCACTGAAACCAGCAGCTGGAAGTGCACAGCTTTTCCTGTCACAGCGATGGCGCTCCAGCTCGTTCCCCCTCTTTAAAAACCAGAAGGAAGAACCAGGAGGTTCTGCTGTACAAAGCCCTGGGTCTCCAGGATTCAGCTTCCTGAAGTAGGTCACATTTGATCTCTGTCCAGGCACACTGCAAAAAGCAACCATTTAACAGGGAGTTTTCAAAATTCATATTCTGCTTCCTGATGCTGTCAACACACATCATTTTCAGATACAGATATACTGGCTGAACATTTTTTTTTGTTGCTTTTGGGTATAAACAGGCCAGGAGTCCTGTTTTTTCCTTCAGTTACCTGTGTTTCTTCCAAAGTTCCTCTGAAGGTACATATTGACTTTCAGATCACATTTGCATTCAGATGATGGCTTGTTGTTGGAAAAAATCCCTTTAGAGGGGCTGATTAACTTCCTTTCAGATGTTTACTGTCCCTGAGCAAGGGAGCGAAACTAAAAAACAACTCACTGCGTGGGTTATATCTGCGTTTAAAGACCTGGGATCCTGTATTTTGTATTGTTCTCTCTGAACGTTAACGCTACTTCTAGCTTAAACATGACTTAATGACAGACTGAAGCCCATCTGTTGCAATGACTAGCCCTGGACTCAGAGGCTCTGAGAGCCCTGTGGATAATTTAGGAGTGCATTTTATAGTTGCTTGCAAGCAAGCATTTCATTTCAGATCAAGGCAAACACAAGGAGCAGGTGGAAATATCTCTCAAAAGTCAAACCTGACCTACATATGGTTATTGTAGATTAAAGATATGTATAAAAATAAAGCATTAATGACCCATCACAGTTGCAACAACACCCAGATATATAGTTCTTGCTGCTGAAAATGAACTCCATTGTACAAGGCGTAGTTTAACTTCATTTTGGAAAGTGCAACGCTTCCTGCCAGCCATACCCTGCTACCTCCAATGCTGCTGCCATTTGCCTCTCAAGCTTTCTTGCGACTTTCTGTTGCTTAACACTCACATTCCTTTTGCTTTATCGCTTGTCTCTCAATTTCCATGTGTTTTTTGGCTCTCGTGCCTTGTGTTGGCTCCCAGCTCTCCATTACCTCATGCTCTAGGAGCTGTGGGCTGCTCAGGGTGGCTTGGACCATGTGTCTACTGATGGCACAGGGCCACACATGTTCTTACAGCTGAGCCGAATGTCATCAAAGCAAAGGAGAGGAGCATTGGCCAGGCGGCCTTGTGCACGACAGTGGCTTTTATAGCCAGGCAGGGTGTTTCTCCAGGGGAGGTATGGGCTCTGGAGGATCCTCGGGAGGAGCCCAGGGCTGCAGCAGGATGCTGAGCTCCCCGGCT
>NW_010296889.1:0-2466 GCF_000700745.2 Antrostomus carolinensis | reverse complement strand
TTTTTATATATATATATCATTATAATTTAAAGATAATTGCGTATACTTGATCAAATGGATGGAAAGAGAAGTGATTAAACATTTGATTATATCAAATTTGGACTAATGAGAGAAAATTAGGGTGGTTATGTATCTACAGAAGGTTTTTTTTTGGTGGCTTATTATGTTCTCCAGTCCAGTTTGGAACCTGCTTGGTCATCAATTTCAATTTTCAGTGTAATGAGGAATAATGCGACCGCATTTAGATGGTTTTCAGCTTCATGGTTATTGGGGAAATTAGGTGAAAACATGGAGTTTAATGGAGATAAATGTGAAATGAGTCTGGAGGCAACGAACCAAGGTACGGAGGACATGGGACCTTAATAAGAAAATCCTTGAGGCCATCATTTTTGCTTCTTGATAGAGTGAAATGGTAAAGATGTTCTCGAGATCCATCAGCAGATGGGAATATAAATGATGAAAGTCATGGGAGAGTGGAGATGATGCTTTGTATGAGCTCAGAGGCATCAGGGACAACTTCCTCTCAGGGCTGGGAAGCATGAGGAGATGCTGGAGGCTTTGACTTACTTGGCAGCAACCAGGTTTGGATGAATTGTTGATCCTTTGGTGTGGGGTTTTATTATCATTTATATGAGGAGTGGTTGAAGGAACTGGGGTTGTTGACCCTGGAGAAAAGGAGGCTGAGGGGAGACCTTATTGTCTCCAACTCTGGAGAGAGGTGGGGGTGGGTGTGTTCAACCAAGGGACAGGCCAAGAGGAAATGGGCTCCAGTTGTGGCCAGGGCAGTTGAGATGGGATGTGAGGAAGAATTTCTTTGCTGCAAGGGTTCTGAGGCATTGGAAGGGGTTGCCCAGGGCAGTGGTGGAGTCCCCATCCCTGGAGATGTTCAAGAAACGTGTAGGACATGATTTAATAGTCAGGGTGGTGATGAGTTGATGGTTGGACTGGATGATCTTAGTGATCTTTTCCAACCTTAATGATCCTGTGATTATATTTTGGGGGGTGTGATGGTGTTTTTAAAGGTTTCCATGAAGTCATTCAGAAGATATTTAATAATGAAAGTTATTGTGCTAAAGGAAAATATTTTGGGTGGAGAACAGAGAGGTTTGGTGGCATCATCGAGAAGATTTTCATGCTACCTATCAAGAGTGAAATATTTCCCAAAGATCTGGGAGAAATGCAGCTACAGTTGGGACACGAGCTCATATCTGCTTGTCTTCTCACTCAATCTATTCATTTGTCCCCAGCTGGATGTTGGACATCAGAAGATCAGAGAACATCAAATAAAACAATGTTTTATATCCTAGTTCGCAAAACCATATTGAAAATTGTTATAACTTGATTTGCTGGAAGAAATGGAGCCATGGCTTAAATGTGGAGCTGAGTCATTGTCCTGGTTTGAGCTGGGACAGAGCTGGGTTTGGTTTTAGGAGCTGGAACAGCGCTGGGGTTTGGGTTCAGCTGGGATTTGGTAGCAGAAGAACGTTGATCACACACCGATGTTTGCAGTTCTCACTGGAAGTTGAAGGACTTTGCGTTTTGCTGATCTGGAATATTGAGGAATATTGACCTGACTCAGCTCCATGGGCATTGGGCTCTGCCAAGGGGCTGTTCCATCTCCTGGATTGGGTCTCTGCCAAGTATGGGTGCGATATCTCCCAGTAATACAATAAATTCTGATAAAAGTAATTAGTAAAGTGGAAAAAAATAGGAATATAAAAAAGAAAAATGCAAAGAAATCCACCAGTGGCTTCTAAATGGGTTTGTACTGGTGAGTCCAACCTGGATGCAGAGCTGGAATGATGGGATTTTTGTGTTGATTGTAGGAAATAGGCTTTTTCTTTTGGTAATTATTTACTTGCATTGTGGGAATCTTATTTTTCCTCGTCTTCATGATCTGATTTCAGAAAACCTCTCTTTAAATCAAGAGTTTTAGGTGCCAATTTGGTTCTTCTTGAGATCTCTCACTAGTTTGCTCCTACTCAACAGAAGCGATGGGTTTACGTTGAGTTTGCTCTGCGTTGCATCTCATTTCCCTGTTGGGATGGGATTCAACCTGATATTTCAAGGAATAATTATTGTATGGTAGGAGAGTTACATCCATGTTGGGAATTAGTCTTATGAGTGTGTTTTCCAACCTCAATAAATCTGATTATGTCGTATGAGGAAGTTTTCAACCTCACTGGAGTGAGGAAAGCTCATTATCTATAATCAAAACTCATTTTGTCAATTAATAATTGCTTACCTCCCCCGAAGTGCAGTGAATTTTGGTTGAGACACATAAATCCTTTAAACATAAATTAATTTTTATTCATATTTCCATCAGCTTTTCCCCCTTTTTTTTTTTATGTAGACTTTTAAAACTCTAATTTTCCTAAAACTTTCCAGGGATAAATATTTAAATTCTTTGTTGTGGAATAAGCTTTTTATTTTACTTAATTTAATTTAATTTAATTTAATTTAATT
>NW_010296888.1:7329-7934 GCF_000700745.2 Antrostomus carolinensis | reverse complement strand
CCCCAACATTCTGTGATTCTGTGATTTTTTGTAGTTATTCTTAGTTATACCATCACAGCATAGAAATAAGTATAATTAGAAATAATTATAAATAGTCAAGTTTACATTCTGCCTGTAAAGATCATGATCCTTACAGCTGCTGTGTTAGGCATATTAAAATAACTTCTGCTATATATCTTTTGGGGATATAAGAATACTATTTAGGTTATTGTATGACATAATATATTGAAAAAGGATCCTACCTGGTAAAATCTGTTAAATAAAAAAGATCTCTGCTTCAATGGATTTTCCAGACAAAACTTTGATCCTTTTGCAAAAACCAAAACATGTTTTTTCACTCTGAGAAACTTCAGTCTACTTTGGTAGGATTTAATCTGAGCAAGTAGTGGGTTAAAAACCAAACAATAGCCTGGGCATTTATCCCACTGCATAGTTTCTTTCATGAGAACCATATAATAAAAACCTCTGGGTGAGATTCTCATTTGCTGCTCCTGCTTCCTAGAAGCTGCACAACTCAGTCCCTTCCCCCTTCATATACACACTCAGATTTCTCTACGTTGCGAATACAAAATTAAAAAGCAAAACCTGAGGATTCATACAATTAG
>NW_010296888.1:0-7306 GCF_000700745.2 Antrostomus carolinensis | reverse complement strand
CTCTTTATATAACAAGAAAACTATTGAAATTGTTTATTACTTCTGATGCTTTATATCAACATGCCAAAGAGCAAGAAGAGCACAGCATGGGTCTGTACATTTGCTTTCTACCTACAGAAAGGGTATGTGCAAAAAAGGATGTGTTACTGTGATGTCTCATTTGTGCCAAATACCTGTTTTATTCTTGCCAATCCAACTTATATCTAAAGCTGTTTGGTTTCAGACCAACACTTGCCCATCCTTATTCAGACACACACTGTCCCAGGACAACTGTTACCTAGATACAAATTTACAACATAAAAGCAGCATATGTAAGCATACATTCAGTGTATACATTTGAGAAGAGCACAATCCAAAATAAATTTTGCTTTTGCAAATATTATGTGTTCCCTAGCACAAGAAAATATCTTCGAGTCTACTACCCTGAGACCCTGAAGATTCCAAATATGGCTTCATACATATTGAGATACAGCTCACACATGCAAGTCTTGTTTGAGTCCAGATATTAAGTCAAAAGAGCCAAATGGCAGTTGTTAGGCATTTTTAAGCAGTAAAGGCTAGCAGCTAAATCCAGGTGTGACTATGGTTCAAACTGCATGTCCCAAAGGTCAGGAAGTGTTTGATTTTAATGCTCAATACATAAAAACACACATGGCATATGTAAGTAAGATTCTGCCTAGCAATAGCTGTGGTATTGGACAGTTATCATAGTGGAGACAGCGGTAACCAGTGAAGCTTGGAAGATTTGCTATATAACCAGAAAACCAATGCCAGAAGATCAAGTTAAGCTGTCACAACAGTTCCTGCTTTTCTTAATATCTATGAACCTATGTTTGTGGGGCCCAGCGTATAGCTGTACTGTTTACTTTATTATATCTTAGATCCCAAACAGGAAGCATGAAGAAAATGTTTAAATACAGCTTGTGAATTAACCTGTGTGACTGAAGACAGCAGTAGACCAGTGCTTGCTGCTGGTGAAGAGTGAAACTCAGAGCTGACTTAAAGTCTTAAAGAGTACATACCTTTCTGTTCTCCTCCTGTAAATTATAGATCCACTGGTTAATATACAAGTGTACCTGCAGTAGCACTGTATATGTGAAATACAACTTACAGATATAATAAGAAAAAATTCCCAGTGATAACTGTGTTAAATTTCTCACCTAATTTTTAAGAACGTAGAAATCACATTTTTCTTGATTGATATTACTTTAGAAATATAAAAATAATAGGAAAGAATCATAGACTTGTAACCAGAAAAGATGCCACATGCACATTCAACCCTCAAGCCATACCAAATGTAAGTATTAGATCTAGGCATAAATCTGTATATGCAACAGTGAGTAATTTCACAGATGCCCTGTGCTCTCAGCCTCATTTTTAATTTGCCTTGTTCAAAATGAAATAATCAATCATGAGACCTGTAGCATATTTTACGCAATTATTTGAACTTTCCCATTAAAAACACAATTAAAGCATGTCACTCCTCCGTACACATTGCGAGTGTATGCACAGACATGATCTATTGGTACAATCACAACTTTCTGACTTTGGTGAAATTGCAAAGCTTCATTAGAAAGGAAGAGACACAGAGCCCTGACAGTTTTCAGATCTTTAGGGGGTCATTTATTATTGTAATAAATTTCATTTTTCCAACTGAAGGGTAGAGTCTAAACACTGTAATAAAGTAATATTGGGGTATTTATTTTACCTCATTTTTTCTTCAGCTGAAATGCTAGCAAGGGAGTGTTTTTCAGCTTGGCAGGCAGCCAGTCATTTCTCAGTAAATAATGTGAACTCTGTCCTGCAGTGTAAAGCTGTACATCTTTTAAAAAATGTACAGTCCCCTGCTAGATCCTAAGGAATCTTTGCTTACAAAGTGTGTCTGCAGACGCTTCTACAGCAAGCAACTTGGCAGGAATTTCTGAACTATATAAAGTTCTTTCTCCCTCTGTCTCTTTTTCCCCACTGAAATGGCTTCATGTATTCCTCCTCCTTAAGATGCTTGTCCTCAACATACTGGAGGAAAAAAAGTATCTTCTATAATATAGCTAAGGTGTCTCATGCTCTGTCTTCCACCCAAACCCTGAAAATATCTGCTCTGTAATGTCTAGTGCCAGATTCACATCTGTATCAAAGCAGACATGCAAATATATACAATTGCTCAGACAGCATCATTGGCAGGGCTCCATTATAACTATGTATCCTTGAAGTACATAGTGAGTGTGCTATGCATTTCAAATTAAGAAATTTGGTTTAGTTGCCAGTAGCTGATGTTGTAAACAGGCTCTTAAAAACATAACTTTTGGATATGTATCATGAGATCACTCAGGCTACCAGCTGAGAAAGGCAAGATCAGTGTTCTTAGACAGAAGCTGTAGAAGGTATAAAGCCAAGGAGTCCCATTCTTACCTAAAGTGAAGGCAGTCATGAATGCAGGCAAATGCATCCAGACAGGTGTATCTTGATGAACTGGACTGAAAGGGAAACTCCATTTTACAAAGAGATTGTGACTAAAATTAAGTTAATTTTAGGTTAAATATAGAAACCAATACACTAAGTTTTGCTTTTGCACACATATAAAGTCAGAAAAGAAAATTAATCTGTGAGGATGTGTGGGCAGGAGAAGGAACTTGGTGACTATGATCCTTGTGTCAGCACAGTAACCTGCCTTTATGTGGAACACATCAAAGAGGAAACCTAATTTGTGGAAAGAGATAATGAGGCTTTTTTTACCTCTGTGTATCATCTGGCACCTCAAGAAAGGAAAAGATTTACAGGCACTGCTAAACATGTTCCTTGTAGTTACCCAAACAGCAGGCTTTCAGCAGCTGTCATTCCAATATTGTCCCACTACACATGCTCACTTGCCCAACCCAACAGCACAGTTCAGGCTTTAAAAGCCATAAAGCTCAACTGTTTAGTGTAAGGATTGCATGCTTCCCCAGAACTGAACACAGGACAGATTAATTAATCAATGTTTGCAAAGCCCTTTGAAAAGTGTTCTAGAAGCTACAGACTGTTATTTCTGAACACTTCCCTGTTAGCACTGGAGTTATGATCCATTTCCCTTAATGTGTTCTGAGTAAGGGGATAGGAAACATGAGATTGCAATTATCAATTACCACATTTATCAAAGAACATGCAAAAACTCCATTTTGACAGCTGTCTTTACACAGAAAGACTAATCTTGGAGTCAAATATTGACAACTGTCTTATCTTACGAAGTTTAGACAGCTGTTTCCTTACGTACTTGTACCTTTTCTTGCTATTGTTTTTCCTTTTTTTTCTTTCCCTAACAGATACAGTTGTTTGCCAGCAGAAGACATGGCCCAGGGCAGAAGCATAACATTTCACTTACCATCCGCTGGCATTTTCAGTGGTTATCACTGTCCATCCATGTTGTTGTCTTCTCAATAGTGCCAGCACCTAAGTGACATTGCAACTAGTTTCAGTTCTACAACTTCTGAGATTGTTTAGGTAAATATGTTACACTATCTAAATCTAGGCTAGGTCTTGCAACATTTGAAATAGCACAACCATTGCCATAACAGTTCCTGAGTCATGACTGGCACATAACCAAAATAAAACAACCCCCAGCTTTCCACAGTTTATAAAAAGTGGCAACATTCCCACAAATCTGCTTTGTCTTTATAACAAAGCAACTTCTTTATGATGAAGGCTTTAGAGTATGTTTCTGATTAGTTTATTCAACCCTGAGGTATTTTTTCCACTGGGAACTTAATATATTTCACATGGAAAAAGAAAAGGGGGGGGTTTAAAATTCAAACTTTGTCTTTGCACTCACATGCTGAGTTCCACTCTCATGGTTTTGGCTGGCTCACTTCAGAGAACAGCCTGCTGCAAGATCTGGAACTAAATCAGTGGCCCAAGTTTGCAGTATTTGGATCTTAGGGTTTGTTTCTGCATTCATGCTAGTATTTAATTACTGATGCTATTAATGTAACTTGATACATCTTTATTTGGAAGAGGGCAGTTGGCAAGCACAATCAGATTTGTTGGACTGATTAAGGTTAATGGATATTCTAAGACACTAGGGATTGAAAATATTTGATTATAGCAGCTAATGTATATCAATATTTTTAACTCTACTGAAAGCATCAGCTGTTTCACTCAACATTGCATGAAGAAAATGTAGGAAGAAAGTTACAGGGTAACTACATGTAATATGTACATGCAATCTCTTGTTGGAAGTGACTTGAAAACACCCACTAAAACCAAAATTCTTAGTGCAAACACAGTGTGGAAATGGCAGAACAAGTTGGTTTCTGAGCTTATTGTGGTGATGAACACCTGCTGCACATGGAAACCACACCAAAATAGTTTTTGAATAGTTTTCTTGGAGGTACCAGACCCTAGTTGCATTGAACTCTTATAATTAGGCACTACAATCTTTTTTCATTAAGAAAACATTCTGCTTTTCAGGGATACAGTGCTCTGTATCATGAGCTCTGTGGAAAACTGTTCATTCTCCCTGTCTTTGGTCTCCTGAACTATAATTGCTTGCAGCTTTACCTCTGCATACACTGTTAATGCACTGCTTGACCAATTAGAAAAATAGGCTTATTCTCTAAAAGACTTTCACACAGGATCTTTGATGATTTTAAGGTGTTTGATATGATATTTGACAAAAAATATTGCCTAGTTTTTAAACCCCACTTTAAGCACTATAGACTGCCAAGCATATGCTGCTTAGAATGGAGCAGAAGAAAACAGGGCTACGATAGATAATGATTGTATGTCTATATTTAAAGATATTATTTACTAGTTCATTTTTTATACATAAAACACTAAACATTATTACTAATAAGTGCACTTCTTCAAGTATGACTATCCCAGGTCTCACAAATAAAAGAATAATTCACAGGCAAGTTCACAAATTACCCAAGGTCACATACCAAGATAATAGTGAGCAAAAATACAGAAGAAAACCCCTGAATTGATGGCATGTTGCTGGTTTAATTGAATCTTGCCCTAATCACATCCATGATATACATGATACTGATGATGTATGCATGTAGAATTTGTCATATTTTTAAATATACAAATAAGTAATAAAAATTGTAATGATCCAGGGGGAAGAATACATATTTAAAAAAAGGTAAGACTGCCTTTCCAGTAGTCATTTTGCTTGTGAAATAAAAGACTTCATAGGGAAACATTACTTCGAGACTTAATACATAGTTTTTTATATTTAACAGCAGTGTTTATTACAGCAGTGGACAGAGACACCACTTACCTGCATATGCATTTGGATTCTGCCAATATTTCCTGTGCAACTGAACAAGTTATTTATATTTTCATTGTTTCCAAGGCCAGCTCTTTGCCTATGGATTGTTTTATTTCCAACCATCCTTTCTTTGGCTTCCATATATGACAGCAGCACACAAAGCACTGAAGTGAAGAGGACCTTTTTATGCATATATTTGGAACCTAGGACAATTGATTTAAGATGTTAGATGGAATTTCCATGTATTAATAAAATCAATAATAACAACATCTTAGAGTGGTAAGACAAAACCTTGTAGCAATGCTAGAAACAGTATCTCCCCAAATTATTATGATGAGCCTTGGTTAGAATATACATGGGAATAACTTAGGCTTGAGAATAGCTTTGTAAGATGAATGGAAGATTCACTAGCTAATTTGTCACTCTAGTAATTATGACTATATATAAACCATTCCTTAAAAATATCTTGCAATGACAAATTCTCCCTTCAGATTTATAGGCATTCCACAGTATAGATGAGGGCAAAATTTCATCCATCTGGCGTCTCCTAAGAAAAATCCAAATCATTTTAATTTTGAGGTTTTTTGATACTTTTTTATAACGGTTAGATAAATCTCAGCTGTGTTGAGGTCCTTTAACACGAAGACAAAGCCTTCCTAGTGGGTAAGAAATGCATCACATCTTTGGAAGTGTCTATTTGGAATACCACATTGTACCATTTACAAGCCATTTTATAACAGCATTGGTATGGAATACAGGTGGTTGACTTTATTTCCAGAAATCATATTTTTCTTAATGAAAGGACCTATGATTAATTTAATTACAAGATTATCCAGCTATGGATAACATACATGTCAATGAGAAAAGATAACTTAAAATTTGCATAATAGTATATCTCAAATCCTGCAAGTCCTCAAATCCTGCAAATCATAGCTTGTCCATGCTCTGGTTTTAAACCCGTAATTTAATGACACTGCTCTGGTGAGAAATAAGAATCTGACAACTTCAAAAAATCACAAAAATTAATTTAGAACTTCTGTTAACACACACAACAAAAATACATTTTTTTTCCTTTCTACAGCATGCATCTCAAGACTGTTTTGTTAACTCTAAGTTGAAAGTTGAAAAGAATTTGCATTATTTTCTTGACACATCTTCATGAAAATATTACCCTGGCACCTGTTGGAAGAAAGTTAGCTTCTCATTCCCTGGATTTTCTGCGGAGAATCAACTGAAAACGTAGGAACCCAATTTAAAAGCACAATCAAGGAGGTCCATAACTAGGGAATTATTAATAAAAAAAAGAGAAGTAAAACAGGAACTATGGCTCTGCTTTTGGGAAAGTTTACACAAACTATGAACTACTATCATCTGGCACAGAGACAGGGACCCAAAATGAGGGACTCTGCACGTAGGCTGTCCTCACACTCGTGAAAAAACCTTCAAATTAGGGGTATGAAAGTCTACAACACAAAACCATTAAATAGTGAAAGAGACTTTTGACTCTTTTGGAACAGCTTCTCCACAGAAGATGTTAAGAAGTCTAAACACAGGCAGATTTTAGCCCTGGCTCATGCCCACTGCAGCAGGGTGGGGCACATTTCTCCGCCTAACGCCACCGCCGGCCTCCTGACACCCCATGTGGGGAAGCCCCATTATTAAGTGGGAAGTTCAGAAGTTTTATCAGGTCAGGACTTTATCCCCACTAACCCGAGGAGGATCAGACCCCACATGCAGTTCTTTTCCCCTGACTGACACTCCCCCCACACACCTTCCCCCTCGCTGCCCACCTGGCACTCCTAAGGGGGGGCTGCCTGGGGCCCTCTCAGGGCAGCCCCAGCCGTGCTCCTCTTCCTTCACCCCACAGCGGCGGCGGGGCTTGCGGGAAGGCGACCGCCCTGCGGGGAGGGAGCTGAGGGGCGCCGGCCCTGAGGGGGCGACAATCCTGAGGTGACTGGGGGAGGGGAGGCGAGTAATGACCGCGGCCCCTGAGGGTGCGAAGGGCAAAGAGCTCCTCGGGGCGGGCCTCAAGCTTTCTCCTGGCTCCCCACCTCCTCG
>NW_010296886.1:0-507 GCF_000700745.2 Antrostomus carolinensis | reverse complement strand
TGGGGACTCCACCACTGCCCTGGGCAACCAATTCCATGCTTTAGTGCTGGGGTGTTTGTTTGGTTTTTTTGTTGTTTTTTTTCCTTCTAAAAAGCATCCTACAAGTGAACATGAAGAACTATTGTTGAACTCTGTTAACAAAGTCCTCCTGGGAAGACGAGCTGGACCACACAGGCTGAAGTACATGGACTTAACAGAGGTTGAGTGGCTGTAAATCTGCATCTGACCTCTGCTAAACCCCGAGGCCAGCTCTGGCTGAGCCAAGGGATGGCATGATCCTTCCAAATACATGGTGGTGTTCCTCCAAATACATGGCATTGTGCTCCTCATCTGGCGATGTGGCTGGAGCCAGGATGCAGAGAGGTCCTTCTCAATGGCTGGGGTTTGTGTGGGACCGTTTTCAGGTTGTGAGCCACACAGCAAAATCCCAAGATTGGCTCTTCCTCAGAGCCTTACATTTTTGTTCATGGCTACTAGTTGCAGATGTTTGCTACTGGTCATGACCTG
>NW_010296885.1:0-1736 GCF_000700745.2 Antrostomus carolinensis | reverse complement strand
AGGCTCCATCCTGAAACCCTTTATCTTTTTTTCTTTCTTCCTTTTTTGTTTTTAACTGTTTCCTTCCGCCTTTCTCTCCTGGGAAAATGAGAGTTTCGGACGGCAGGAGCAGGCCCCCGTGCACTTGCGAAGGTGAAGAGGAGCCCCCGCTGCCCCCGCAGATAGATCAGTTTGCTCCTATTCTTGCCCCTGGGGATGTTCCTCTGCATGCAGCCCCGTGTCCGCGTGAGAGGCTTTCCACCCCTTCCAGGACACAGAGCCGCTGATTCGCATCCCGGCTTCGACGGGGCACTTTACACCTGAGCGGGGTTTGGCCCCGGTGGGGATGGGGAGTCGAGGCGGCAGGGGCCGCTTTCGGCGAAGCTGGTTATAGCTGCTATCTGTCTCCCTGTTTGAGACAAAGGGTTATTTCGATACCGCCTTTTCCCCGTAGGTTACCGTGGTTTCGTTATTTCGCTTCGTGATTGCTGACGGATGCAGCGCTGTAGGAAACCGCCTGATAGGAACAGCAAGCGTCGGTCGTTAGAGCTTCCCCGGGGCTCCCCACGTTGTCACACTGGGTAACATACGCAGGACGAAGCGTCAAACTGTTTTTCTTTGAATCCGGTAAAACTAAGATGCATTTTACTCGAGACAGAAATTGCTAAAAAAGATGATCCAAGTGAAGTTATTTGGAATTTTAGGATTATGTTTAATATCGAATATTTACGCATCGAGAGTGTCTTCGTTTGATGTCGATAAAATCCGATATTTGAGAAACGTCAGTATTTTGCATGGGGAAAAAGTAACTGCTAATTTAATGGAATTTTACTGGAATTTGGAACCGTTTCTACTCCTGTTTTTGTGATAATTTTACGATTTGAAATATAAAGCAAGCGCTCTGACTCTTTTTGTCTTTTCTTAATGACAAAACCCCTGGTAACCCCCGCCTCACTGTACCAAGGCCAAAGGAATTACTCTGGATTTTCGGCGTTTAAGTTATCAGCAAAAGCTGGGCTCTAGCACACTCTCTTCATCCCGCCAGAACACACATGCCGCTCATCAGCACATTCACGGCTGCAACATGAAAATAATCTCCCTAACGATATGTCCCAGCTTCGGCCTCTCTCCCAAACCCCGACTCTGTCCCGGATCCGTGGGAATCATTTTCCATCCGGCCATGGACAAGCTCCAGTTTTTAGAAGATAAAACAGCCGCAATAGAAGGAGGGAGAGAGAGAGAGAAACTACGGCAGCTCCAAGAAATTCGATTGTTGAAATGTAATGTAAACTGTGTATATCTTTGCATATGTCTCCATAGGCGCTGATGTTTGTGTATTAAACACTCGCACAGGCGCACAGCCCCTCTCTGCAGCCGGGAGGCTGCCTCTATGGAGATACCTCCTGCTCGCTCGCAGGGCAGTGAAACAGGAAACCACGCAGATTTCCCCACACACACGCACACACAGAGCTGTCAGGTAGAAATCAGCCACGCTTCCCCGGGAGGAGGAGAAGCAGCAGCAGATACCGGAACACGGGCAGTTTCCCCGGCAGCGCGGCACCTGCCCGGCCCCCCGGGGGCTCCCGGGAGCAGGGGGCAAAGGTGGCCGGGAGGTTAAGGGCCTCTCCCCGGCAGGCCCGAGCCTTTGGCAGGCACTTTTCCGCTCCGCTTCTCCTGTCAGTAGGAAGGCGACGCGCCCCGAGGGCGGCCCCCGGGGCCGGGGAAGCCAGGCCGCCCTCCCGGCGGGTCCCGGGGCT
>NW_010296884.1:6411-6785 GCF_000700745.2 Antrostomus carolinensis | reverse complement strand
CATAGAGAAGGCTGAGGTGCTCAATGACTTTGAGCAATGAGTGATCACCGTCAAGGGCTCATGCCGCACTGCCCAAGTCTTAGAAAGCAAAGGAAGGGTCCAGGAGAATGAAAAGCTGCCCACTGTAGGAGAAGATAAGGTTCAGGACCACCTAAGGAACCTGGAGGTGTACAAGTCCATGGGACCCAATGGGATGCATCCATGGGTCCTGAGGGAAATGGCGAATGAAGTTGCAAAACCACTATCCGTCATATTTGAGAAGTCATGGCAGTCTGGTGAAGTTCCCGCAGACCGGAAAAAGGGGAACGTAACCCCCATTTTTAAAAAGAGAAACAAGGAAGATCCGGGGAACTACAGGCTGGGCCGTCTCACCT
>NW_010296884.1:5836-6080 GCF_000700745.2 Antrostomus carolinensis | reverse complement strand
CCAAACCATTCTATGTTTCTATGATTAAACTCCCTCAAAGTTCAGGGTTATCAAGAGACGATATTGTTTCAGCCCATTAGAGATGAGGGTATGCTATTTCAGCATGGGTATAAAATGCTGGAGGGTGTTTTTTTCCTCTAGTGATACTGACATTGAAAAAAACCACAACAATTTTTACATATCCTGATAGGCTTAGTTGGCTTCTCACTTCAGCTGGGAACTGCAGTACCCAAATAGTTTGGTA
>NW_010296884.1:0-5815 GCF_000700745.2 Antrostomus carolinensis | reverse complement strand
CTTTCTCTAGCAAATGGGATGTCACCTCTTGGGACAGACCCACCTCGCTGTTGTTGATTAGAGCTGTTTCATCATGGCGTTTGTCATAGGGCTTGATCTCCCGTGGGAGGAGCAGGTTCTCTGCACTGCTGCAAGCCATGGCATGCAGTCATTGCTTGATCCTTAGCTGATGGGGTGTAAGATCCTGTTCAGCTTCTCATCTGTAAAGAAAACAATAAAATATAAATACAGGCTTGGAGCTTTGCAGGTGAAGGGCTTGGAAGTCTGTCTTTGTGTCCTGATAATGTGTCTTGCTCAAAAGAGGCTGAGATGATGAAAGATCATCTTAAACATTTTTTTCAAGATACGTTACCCATTTTCTCCACCTTCTGGTTTTTAGGGGAGAAGGGGGGAACAGGAGGATGAAGAGATACAGTTGTTTTGGTTTGCGACCTTAGTCACTGAAAACTAGTGCATGTAGACTGTAGTTATAATAGAATATGGTATCACATTTCCCTCCCAGTGATTGTAGTCACTTGTAATAAGAAACATCCTTCACCTGACTATGCAGATAATTAGTTATCCAGACTTTAGGCCAGAAGGTAATAAATACTGGCAGAGGTCAGTCATTGTGTACATTATATACAACAAATAAGTTGATGTAAAGGCCCAGATGTATGTGGGATGATTTTCAGTAAGTTACCAAAGTTGCAGATGTAAACACAATTACACAAATCAATAAATATTTTAAGAGGCAGACTGTACTCACAATAGTGTGGTTTTAGTTTCTATCAATAGTAAAAAGAAATGCTGCATGACACACACCTGCAAAGATCTTTTGCACTTCCAGACCTTAAATTCTGGAAGTGAGGTGTATAATATATTTTGTGAACTTGAAAGACAAGACTATTGTAATTTCAGTTTTTAGCTGTCTTTTTTTTAAATGAAATAACTTGGTTGTATATATTGCTCCTCTGAGCACAGAGAATGTAAGCAAGTTTATTGAAATAAACAGCTTGGATATCTCCAAGGAGGGAGACTCCACACTGTCCCTTGGAAACATATTCTACTGTTTGAACACCCTCACCTCATAGTAAAAATAAATAAATAAATAAATTCTGAAGGTTAAGAAAAAAAATATGTATTTCGGTCTGTGACATTGCTTCCTGGACACCTCTGGGCACTGGTAAGAAGGTCTGGCCCCTTTACACACATGCATGAGGTCTCCCTGAGCCTTCTCTCCTCCAGACTGACCAGCCCCAGCTCTCTCAGCTGCTGGGCTGCATACTACCCTGAACACCTGGAATGGTAAATGGGCAATTATTTTTCTTTCCTATGGGCAAATTCAGGAGCTCATCCTCTTTCCTGAGACTGAAAACTGTCAATATTTGAGGCTGTTACTTTCATATCTGATTATTCATTTTCTGTGGGTTGTCTGAGATCGCCATTAATTTTATACAGAGCCCCCTCGCTTTTATTTCATACATGAAACGTGAAGGAAGCAAGAAATTAAAGTAAGCTGAGTCACATACACAGTCTCTGCATCAAGGTAACCAATTATGTATCAGCCAAAATTCTTGTTAGTAACCTCCAAGTCCAGTTTATAGCTGCTTTGCAGTAAGCATAGGCAATGTGTATTTGTATGCTGTGTATTATGTTATAGTTGCTCTTATCCCTGATCAATGTTTTAGATTTTACAGATTAAATTATTTCTTATGTATTTCAGCTTGAATAACTGTTCAGAAAGAGAAAGCTTGCTCTGAGCCACACTGGGTTTGAAGGAATGACATAGAGAGTTGCTTTTAACATTGGTCTCCTGGACTCCCTGCTGCCTATTTAAGATACCTTAGAGAAGTATGGAGAGGAGATAAAAAGGATTCATTAACTGATGTCCGTGAAGAGCACGATATAATCCAAAGGAGAACAACCTGTTCTTCTGGTGCAGATGGAATGAGAATGAGAGTAGAATGGGGCACTTTTCTCATGGGGCTACAAAGTAAAAGATGTTTGTTGAAAACGTTTTGAAATATATCACTTTTTAATAGCATGAACCTGTTTCTACAGCTCAGTTTGGCTGTCTTGCACATGACAGTCCCAGGGCTTCCTCTTGCCAGAGAAACTCTGAGTAGTGCAGAGCCATCAGAAAAGATTCAGTCCAGGAGAACAAAAAGCAAAGTGCCCTACTGCCAAGTTCTGGAGAGTTGGAGTACATTACAGAAATCCTTGAATCTCTCTAATTTCCAGGTGCATGAACCTGGTATGAAGTATCCTCAAGATTACAAAGAAACAAGGTTAATGGTGGTAAAACTGATTTTTATTTTATGTATGATTATGTCTAAAACGAGGCAGCCTACTGTCAACATTTCTGAAATTTTGTTTTGTTAATTGTAGGCTCAGCTTTTTTAAAGACTGTTGGCACATGGGAAAAGTTTTTGAGACGCTCTGGTAGCAATTACTTAGCATTGTAAGTGCATTGTCCATTACAGTAGGAGCCTCGTGATCTGCCTGCAGAAATAGGCAGCTATGCTCAGTCACCTGTTTTCTGGTAAGAACTTGCTTTTTGCAGGAGATACATGTAGATTTGCCGTATTGGTTTTGTTGTTGCTTGGTTCCTCTGAAGCCTCTTGTGTGCAAAATAAAAGCAAAGCACCTAAGATTTGTGTGTAAGTAAATGAATTATTCCAATGGGATATTAGGAAATACAGTTTTAATGACAAGAAACTATGAACCATGTGAAAAACATTTATACTCAAAGCAAACAGTTAATATTTTGCTTGTGGAATCACACCTTAGTACCTGGCCAGCTATAGGAGAAAACAGATCAAACTATGTTGACTACATTCTAGGAATTACTTTAAGCAACTGTTTTTCCCACTCTAAAGTCTTATAGAGAAATGTACCAGTCCCTGCTCAACTTTTGTTCAGGCACAAAATAAAGATCAAAATGAGTTGTTTGATTGCTTTAGGTTACCTTTATGAGATGTCACTCATATAGGAGTGACATCTAATGAAGAACTTGGACATCTAAGCAACTGTCTATGGCATTAAAATCGTCTCCTACATTTTTTTGCTGAAATTGTTAGTAACAGAGCCTGTTTCTGATCAACTGATACTTTTTTTCCTCATAAAATGAAAATAAGTTTATTATCACCTTTATTTTGCCAACTGTTTCTTCCTCAACACATTTACCATGTGTGCTTCACAGATTTTTGACATTTTTCCTCTTAAAATGAAAAAAAAATACCCCTATATTTGCCTACCATTACAGCAACATCTTCAGTTTGGAGGGTATTAAAAATGCATACAAGGTCACATCTACTTGCTTGCCCTTACAGTGAGGTGAGATTTGTCTGGCATAAGACTCCTTCATTATGTGTATTGTGATCTGACTCTCTTTATAGCCCATGAAGAGAAGGATCTGCATCTACAGTGGGTGTCTAAGACAAAAATTCCTGCATTTCACCCAGGAAATGGTTTGTTGGGTTTTTTTTTTCCTAATATGTGCAGGGGGAAACTATAGAACTAGATCAGACGTAGAGTGCTCTATTTAGACAGATGCACCCCATCTCAGTCACCTGAATAAAGTTTTTTAAAAATTCTTTACTCACTGTAAGGAATGAGGTTTCAGTCAATTTGGGGTTAATTTCAGAGCAAAGTTGCTAGGAAAACTTTTTGTTTGTTTGTTTGTTAGATTTAGTGGCTAAACCAGAGTAATAATTAAACAGCCCTAGCATCAGCTCCTTTCCTTCTACTTACTGGATGGTGTCTGAGAGTCCCTAAACATGCAGATTTTTTTAAAAGAGACAAATTGCTGTGCAGATATGTGAGATATGAGGTGGGGTGCAGTGGAGTGATGCAGCCCACCTTTTTGAGTTCTGCATTGCTCACTACACCATCAAGACTCTACATACAGCAGCACAAACAGTCTTCAGAAGAGTGACCAAGGTTACTAATATGGGATTGACCTCTGTTTGAGAGCCTGTAGCTAGCAAACATGCTGGGTAGGTAGGTCATGGTTTTCTCCCTAGTGCATGGCAGGTATTAGGATAGCATTGCCATGAAGCCTTAAATCAGACTGAATTTTGGTTATTGCAAGAAACTGGTGAATACCTTCAGTATCTAACAGAGTCACAAGGATTTCAGTTACCACCCCCTTCATTCCCCAGCAGAAAGCACATCACCACATCAGGAGGAGGAGAAAGGATTAAACAGTTGAATTGTAATGAGTGACTGCCAAATGCACTGTAAATGATCAAGAGGAGGGAGAGGGAGTAGAAAAATCAGCTGGCAGGCATTGTAGCTTTGCTGTTTTCTATCTACCATGCACTGATGGTAGAAAAATGTCCTAAATCTTTATAAATATAGAACTAGTTTACTGAAAACTTAAACAGGATGAATGGCAGCCATTAATTGCAGTTTTTAATGAGTTGCTTAGGAATGGGGAGGAACAGGCAGTGGCTGCTGTGGGCTTAACTGAAATAGACACGCACAACAGTTTACTTGTTTCATGTTTTTCTACTCATAGCTTTATGCCTATGTGCTAAACATATAAGTATTTATAATAAATCCTCTCAAGATACACCAGTGCTTAAACTTCCTTAGGAATAACAGCACGCTCTCTCACCATTAGGACATGGTGCAGAGGGCTGTGAAAGCCGTGGTTTGCTAATGTCTGTGGCACCAGTATTCGGTGCACTGTAGTGGTTTCAGTTGTCTGCAGGAGTTGCTGTGGCATTGCAGTGTTCTTTGCATTCAGTAATCAAGGGGCAGTTTTAAAGCAGTTGTCTAGTTAAAATGTGGTGAGATTTAATTTTTTCTTGCAAGGAGATTTGTCTGTGTAGGAGTCCTCACTGAATTGCAATTAACTAGGCACTCTGCATATATTATGGTGGGACTCAGTAGGGCTGTGCGGGGTTGTTATTCAACAAGAGTGGCAGAAACATATCTGTTCTACCGTGCACTGTCATAATATGGACTGTGAAACAAGAGCACTTTGCAACCAGACATACTTGCTGTTTGTAAGACCAATCCCTTCTACACTGGCAGCTTGTACAGCCAAAGGCAGGTTGCTTCATGCTGATAGGCACTGTAAAGTAATTCAATTAAAACTGCTGTAAGCAGGCTTCTTTCCGTAGAACCCTGCCCAAATGCAGTGTGCATCTGAGGATGTTTTGACGTTTTGTCTTTGTGTTTCACTATAAGATAAAGGTGACGGATGATGGTAATGGTGAGTATGTTGGAGTTGGGGTGGGGGAGGCGGCATTTTTTATAGTGGGGGAAGGGGCCATCTTGTGAGAAGCTTTACAAAAGCTCCCCTGGCTCCAAGGCAGACCCCCCTCAGCCCAGGCTGAGCCAATTAACAACAGAGAAACGCCTTTGCAAATCCATATTTGTGAAGGGAAGGACTGTATTGAGAAGAAGATGGAGAGAACCCCAAGGAGAGGCCATTGACCTGAACAAAAGACAACTATCAGCCTAAACAAAGAGGGAGCTTCATTGCCAGGAGGAAGGAGGAGGAGGGGAAGGACAGAGAACCTCAGACACCCAGTTCAACACACATAGAGTAGGAGAAGGCAAAGGAGGTCCCCTGCAACCCAGGAAATTTCAATGGCAGAGCAGATACCCACATGTAGACCATGGAGGATTCCATGCTGGAGCAGAAAAGCCAAGCCTGGGGGCAAGTGTGACTGAAATTGAGACCCCAGAGTCGCTCAACATGAGAGTGGGGTTGAGACCCCCAGAGCCGGTGGGGAGAAGAGGTATGCTGGACCGGAGGCCCATCTACAGCCCATGGATGTCCCTATGCCAGTGGGGGAGCTGAGCCCAAAGAGGTCTG
>NW_010296883.1:0-868 GCF_000700745.2 Antrostomus carolinensis | reverse complement strand
TCCCTTCCCACCCAAACCAGTCTGGGATGCTGTGACTCTTCCTGCACAGAGATGGAAACACCTCCTGATCCAACCATTATCAGAAACATTCAGAGTTTAAATGTTTTCTTTGGTCCTTAACAAGAACATCTGGGTACAAAGTCCCTCAGTCCTGGGTCCCCCTTCACCCTCTGGGACTGATGGAGACTGGCCTGACTGGTAACATCTCCAGCCTGTGGCAGAGCGAGCGCTCCCCCCACATCCCACCAAGTTCCTCACAGAGGAGGAGACATCCCTGCAGCAAAGGCACGGGGCAGCACCACCCAAAAGCTCTCACAAAACCCACGGTTTTGGAAGCCAGATGCCTGTCAATCCAGAGTTCACCACAAGGCAGCATTTCCTGCAGGTTGTGGAGCCCCAAGTGGCTCTCACGGCCCTTCTCAGCCTTAACCCCACAGGTGACACTGCCAGGGCCAGCCCTGGGTTAAGGTCACGCGTTTAAAACACCAAATCTGTGATCTCTGGGATGAAATTCTCCTTGTTCCACGCCTGGTTCTCACCACACACCCCTCTCCTGCCCCCCACGCTGCGTCATCCCGTCGCTCCTTCCTGGCTCTCCCCCTGCACTCGGGATCAGTTTCCTAGGGAAGGGCTCACTCAGCTCCCAGAATAACCCCTCCCCCGCTGGAACCACGAGCTGCTGTCACCTCTGAAAGATAAAACCTGCAGGAACAGCAGTTTCCTCAGCCTGGATTCCCACCCCCTCCAGCCTCTGACGCACCAGAGCCTTGGAAAAATGGGCTTGGACACCCCTGCGTGTGAAAACACCACGTGGCAACTTGCTCTTTAAATACGTGTTTGAGCTTCTGAGAACCCATCTTTGCAGTCA
>NW_010296882.1:0-1709 GCF_000700745.2 Antrostomus carolinensis | reverse complement strand
GGCCTTCCCTCCGCCCGCCGCCGTCTGTGAGCACCTACCGCCCCCTGCAGCCACGCAGGCCCCGGGGGAGCTGCCCTCGGGGTCCGCCGGCGACCGAGCACGGGGGGAAGGCCGGGAAAGTGCTCCCCCGGGTGAGGCCGGCCGGCTCACCGTTCCTGGCCGTGCTCTTTTCGTGGAGCTTTCTGTCCCTTTCTTTCCCCGTTGATCACAGTTCTGAGAGGGGAAAAACCGCTGTCTAAATCTCCAAATCAGCCTTAAATTCCTTTAAAAGTTCAGTAAATAAATCCGATTGTACGTGGTACTTCACACTCTGTGCTGAAATCTAATAAGTCTTTGGGAATTGGCGATGTGCCTGATTTGCAGGTAGCCTGTCACAGCCTGAACCTCTGAACATGAACACTGGCTGCAGTCTGTTACCTGTTTTGTTCTTTCTCATAGTTTGGTAGGGAATGTGTCGGAGAGGGTTTGGGGTGATTTTTTTTTTCCTTTTGTTTGCAGACAGGTGAAATCTTAGCCTACTGAGGTAATACAAAACAGCGTTTTAAGGCAGCTTGGAATATCTGACTTCTGTAAAGCCTCAGGAATGGAATCTGCTGGAGATCAGCATCTGCCCCGATTGCTGAGGGATCAGGAAAGACCTTGCCAGGTAATACATTTGCAGAAACAGGTTTACTATGCAAATAAATTTGTCAATTTGCCTTCCTCAAAAATCTCGTTCATTCTCTTGTTGGAAGTAATGTGCAGGATATCCCATGGGGGTCAAAGATAACACACCTTCAAAAGGAAGCCTTTTCAAAGGGAGAGAGAAGGCAGCTTTTTATTTTATAAAGGGGTGATGGACATCTCCAAAAATCCACAAGGAACAGAAACAAAAGGAAAATGAAACCAATTCCAATACAACTAGAGAGGAGACACAATGAAAAGGACCAGTCTGACAGGAAGAGGAGAACCCATGCAAATGTGGGAGGCTGAAGTCACTTAGTTTGTTCAGCCTGGAGAAGAGGAGAATGAGAGGAGATCCCATCAAGGTCTAGAACTTCCTCCCAAGGGGAAGAGGAGGGGCAGGTGCTGATCTCTTCTCTCTGGCCACCAACGCCAGGAGCAGAGGAAATGGCAGGAAGATGTGGGAGGGGAGGGTGAGGTTGGCCATGAGGAAAAGGTTCTTCAGGCAGAGGGTGGTGGAGCACTGGAACAGGCTCCCCAAGGAGGTGCTCATGGCACCAAGCCTGACAAGATTCCAGAAGCATTTGGCCAACATGTGCCCTCAGACACATGGTCTGAATGTTGGGATTGTCCTGTGCAGGGCCAGGAGTTGGACTTGATGATCCTTATGGGTCCCTGATGATTCTATGACTCCTTTTTCGCTTCTCTCCCTGAAAAGCAGGTTATGTATACCAGGCAGGTGTCTCTCTAAAGAACAGATCCTGGAGGGCCAGCATAAGTCCACCTCAAGTATTTCTGAGGCTGGCAGGGAAAGACACCTGCTGAAGGGACTTTGTATCTTGATAGACCTGTCATACCACAGCAAAGATAGCCCTTCAGGAACACAAGCAAGAAATCTCTCCATGATTTGCTTAGTAATTGCATCAGCCAGGGAATGGCTATCAAATAACATTTGATCAGGGCAACTTAGGAGTGAAATACCACTCACTTACATATTGGTTGGATGCTGTGGGAAATTCACACAGAATCACAGAGTCATAGGGGTT
>NW_010296881.1:0-1345 GCF_000700745.2 Antrostomus carolinensis | reverse complement strand
AATGCCGACACAACACCAACACCGACCCAATGCCAACACATCAACCCAATGCTAAACCAATGCCAAAACAACACCAACAAATGCCAACATAACATCAACCCAGTGCCAACCCAATACCAACACAATGCCAACACAACACCAGCAAATGCCAACCCAGTGCCAACCCAACGCCAACACAACAATGATCCAATGCCAACACAACACCAACAAATGCCAACACAACACCAACACAACACCGACCCAGTGCCAACACAACACCAGCAAATGCCAACCCAGTGCCAACCCAACGCCAACACAACAATGATCCAATGCCAACACAACACCAACAAATGCCAACACAACACCAACACAACACCGACCCAGTGCCAACACAACACCAGCAAATGCCAACCCAATGCCAACACAACAATGATCCAAGACCAACACAACACCAACCCAACGCCAACACGCCCGCGGTGCTGCCCGCAGAGCATCGCAGCCGAACACACACCGGCCCCGGCCGTCAGGAAAGGGTTAAGGGCGGTTTGGCTGCAGGTACCAGAGCCATGATAACAGGCTGGAAATATTTAGAGGGCGTGAACGGCGAGAAGGGTGAGGGATGAAACCGTGGAGGAGTTACAATAAAGAGGCGCTTGCTCTCTCTCGCTCTCTCTCCTCTCGCTCTGGCCGAAGGTTTTCGGGCTGATGTCAAGGCTGATTTCCTGACAGCGGGGTCAGCCTGGCTTCGGCGCCGCTCTCCGAGGACCTCCTCGTTGGACACGATGCTGTAGATGAGCTTTGGCCAGGATGAGCTGGCTGGGAGGGGACTGGAGTCAAGGCAGGAGCCAAACCCCCTGCCCGGAGGGGTCTTGCAAGGCATCTACAACTGGGAGGATGTTGGGGTGCCCCAAAGCCCCCTGTGACCCCTCTCTGCACCAAATCCGGAGCCATGGGCTGGGGTAGAGGCAGCCCCTGCCTTGGGAGGAGTGCTAGGACTGGACACCCCTGGCTCACAAACCTGGTGTAGCCTTGGGAAGGGGAAACTGAGGCAGCAGGAGATGCTGTGGATGCACCACTGTGTAAGCAGGGGAAGAAGCTGCTCTGAGTGCCTGGGATGGGGCAGCCCACCCCAGTGCCAGCTCATGGACACAGGAGCTGAACACAGGGACCATGGACAATCTTGGGGACAGTCATGGGGGATTTTGGGAAGGGGTCCATGGGGGATTTGGGGATGGGGCAGGCAAAGCCAAGCACCAGGGTGGTAAAAGCAGAGGAAATCACTGCACGGTGCTGCCCCAGCTGCAGGCATCGCTGGCATCCCTGAGGTGCCAGGCCAGCTGCTGGGGATACGAGTCTTGGCTGCATG
>NW_010296880.1:16242-27221 GCF_000700745.2 Antrostomus carolinensis | reverse complement strand
GTGTGGTGGGGGGCTTTTCAGCTGGATATTTGGGAGGGTTGGGAGGGAAGCTGTGCAAGCCCTTAACTTTATTTTAGTGGATAAACGTCCTCACCTTCTTTATTCCTTCTGGAGCGTGTTATGTCAGAGCAGGGATCACCCTGGAAATGCGTTGGGGTGAAGAATTGTGTTATTTATCCCTTGTGTATTGTTTTGAGTCTTCCTCTGTGCATCTGCTGGTGTTTGCCTTGGAAGGAATTGCTTTAATGTCAGTGTTGTGTTTCAGTCTGAATGCAGCTTCTCATGTCTGACTCATTTCTTTGTTTATTTGTTATTTTTTTCCTGTTTTGTTTTCCTTAAAGGAGAAGATGGCAACATGCAATTGATGGGATATTTCAATACTCAAAGGCTGCTTGGTTTGATACCCCTGTTGTGACCTGCTTAATGATCATAATTCTTGCATGTGAACTTCGTGGGTGCTCGGATTTGTGGAAATCTGTGCTTTGCCTGGAAGTGTGAAAAGTGCAACTCTGCTGATTGTGGAGGGAGAGGATCTTGTTTGAAAAGGTTTGTTAAAAATAAGTCCTACTCGTAGTCTTGGTTCCCACTTCCATTAGGAGAAGGGAAACAAGGTTAAACAGAGATGTGGGATTATCTGAAGAGGAATTTAAACATCAGAATTCTGTTTTGCATAGAAAACATGCATTTTATTGGAAATAAGTGTCCAGTAAAAGTAATAATTTCAGAAGTCATTGACACATCTCAGAGATTCCTTGTTTTCCATTAGAAAAATCCCTTCCATGTTATAGAACGTGGAAGATGGTTGTTGATCACATAGCTGAGCTAAAACCAGGTCGGACCAGTTGTCCCAGTGGGGCTTGTGTGCAGCAAAAAGGACTTGTTTGGGATCCAAAGTGGAACACTGATGAAGCCACAACTCTCTATTCATACTTTAAATCTAAAAATATGGATTTTATTTAATAGCAAAAAAAGGCTTAAGTGGGAGAAAGAAACAAACCTAAGAACAAAATATCCAAAAGAAAGTTAAGGGAATCCACACCCTCAGGGAAGAAAGTGTTTTAATGCAGAATGTTATATAAAGCATACTGACCAAAGATGTCAGCAACCCTGTATGTGCTGATGCAACCAGTTATAGTGTGTGGAAGAGGAGGAAAAAAAGAATAAAATTGGCTGATGAACCCACCTAAGCCTTCAATTTGATGCATTTCCACTGAGAAGTAATAAAATACAGTCATTTTTGGTAGAGAAAATGAAGGAGTAACTATAGGGAAGGAGAGGTGGCATTTTTTAAAAGTTTTATTAATGGTCTGAAACTAGATTGATGTGTTTGAGACACGAATGTATTAAAACCTGGCTCGAGTTCCATGCCTGAGTACGTCCTATTTTGTGTGTGTCTGCAGGTAACCAGGATGGGATGTTATTTGAGTAACTGTGAAATTTCTTTAGACTCCTGTAGCTTTTCTTTGTTTCCTCTGAAACTGAAAGTGTATAATTTGCTCTCGCTGAATGGAACAAATAAACCCCAACAATTTTAGCTGTAGGTAGATCAGAAGATCCCAGGAATGAACTTGAAAAGCTGCTGCTTTTGTGGTTATTACTGTGAGCAGAGAAAGGCATTGTAAATAAATGCATTATTTTAAAAAAAATCATGTTGTGTTTTCTGAAAATGATTTTTTTATGTTGTTGTTTTAAGATATAGGTAGATTAATTTTGAGTGATAAGTTCTTCTATGTTCTTCTCCCACTCTACCTTTTTCTTTAAAACCTATAGATATTTTACCACATGAAACATAGAGCTGTGCTTAGTGTAATGCCCAGTCCAGGGAGGTGCTTGCTTTTTCCCCCCCCCCACACCAACAAACCTGAATATATTGCTGGGGATAATCATGCCAGTGAAGTCAGAAGTGTTTGTAGTTCATAAACCTGTGGCACTGAAGAGTTTCCAAATTGGGGGTTAGCTCACCTAGGACATAAGAGGACCTAAGAAATTCCACAGGCTTCAGTGGAAATTCTCTCTACAGTCGCTGTCCTTAAGTGTTTTGCTGATGCTGGTGGCTCAGGCTCTAAAGATGGGCTGTGTGAAAGTGCTTTGCTCAAGTAACTAAGCTCATACTCTAGGTCAGAGGTTTTAACCTCTGTGAAATCCACATCCCAATGCATGTTTAAAGAAAACATAATTTGTGATTTTTCAGGTTTTTGCTTCCTGTGTCTTAGTCTCTTAATTTCCCCTCGATACTCTCAGGGATGGATAGAAGGTCTGTGTGTGGCAGGAATTCTGACAGGCAAGCCAAACTTGCACTGTTGGTTGGATTTGCAATGAAAAATGACCTACAAGCGTAGGAGCTAGAATAATCCCTTCTATAAAAGGGTTCAGTGAAAAAGCTGACATGCTGCTAAAACATTGGTGGTGGTATTTGAAGACAGACATTGCACGTTTAAATTGTCTATTGTGATTTTTTCCCCGGTACTGTCAGGTACTAGATGGTGGATCTGCTGCTTTTTGGTTTTTTATTGTTTGACTGGGGGATGGGTGTGCTGGTGGGAATGTTTTTGTGCTCTTTGTGGTCCTTAGAGTGCTAAAGGTCTTTCTCAAAGTACTTCATATACAGCAGCATAATTTAGTGTTCAAGTGCATGCTCTGTACCTCACCTCCCTTTATTCTTTTAGTTTTAGCACATATAGAAAACGACTGAAGATGGGAGGTGCAGTGAGTGCAGGAGAAGATAATGATGAATTAATTGATAACCTGAAGGAGGCACAATACATCCGGACAGAACTGGTAGAACAGGCATTCCGAGCTGTTGACAGAGCAGATTACTACTTGGAAGAGTTCAAAGACAATGCCTACAAGGACTTGGCATGGAAGCATGGAAATATTCATCTCTCGGCGCCGTGCATTTACTCTGAGGTGATGGAAGCTTTGGATCTGCAACCAGGGCTGTCATTTTTGAATCTTGGCAGTGGCACTGGTTATCTGAGTTCTATGGTTGGACTCATCTTGGGTAAATACCTTTTCAGTCGTGTTAACTGTTTATGTTAGGTGAGAAAAAGAAAAGGTTTTGAAATTGGGAATGAAGCATTCATCAAGTAATGGAACTAAAAGGTAGATGGGAGAGTAAAGAGTGCATTAATCCAACTGGCCAGTTCACCAGGATTCTTGCAGCCTTCTCCCTGGAACTGGGTGGGATCCAGATTTCTGTGGCAGTTCAGAACAGGCAGTGATGTAATTGCACAGGTGCCTGTACTGAATTCCTGTCTGGACTGACACGCGTTTGAGATCCAATTTTGACTCTTCCCAACACACACAGGTGGGAACTGTCTGTGGGAAGCTGTGAGTGCATCAGCACTGTCTGTCACCACATCTAGAGTAGGCACAAAGCAAAGCCTCAAAGTGGAATTATACAATTGCAATTGGCCCTGAAGTATTTTGGTCAGCAGTTGTGCTGCCAGGATAGATAACGGATGACTAAAGGGTTTGTGTTTTTCCTTGAGGGTATCAAGAATTTTTAACTGCTGAAATCTTTGTTGTCAGGACAGAACCTCACTCCCTGTGGCTTTTCATGGAGTCACATCTGTGGTTTTCTGATAGGTTTGTCGAGATTACCTGGGGTGCTGATATGTAACTCCAGGCCAGGCCTTTTGAATTTATTTAGAAGTTACAAAGTCAGTTCTGAATAAAAAGTGTGAGTGCTGAACAACTTCTGTATTTTCCAATTTATTTTTGCTGTTAATTGAGGTACAATATATGGTGACTGTTCCCAATTCCTTTGAGGAGATTTTTAGCATATCAGCAAGGGGATATGAAAAAACAAACCAAAAAAAACCCCAAAAAACCAGAAAAAAAGATTTTTTTTGAGGGAATTATCAAAACATGAAGGCTATTGTTCTGCATTGGATTTTTTTTTCCAGGTGGTCAGGTTTACAGCAATAGTATCAGTGTTTCCCTCCTTCACAGGAACATCCTGCGTGGTTAAGAGCAAATGATTCAAAAGCAATTGTGCAAAACAGCCTCCTTTGCTGCCAGAAATTGCAGGTAGAGAGTTGCAATTCCCACTGTAGTGCTGAGAGAGCTGACCCTACACAAGCACTGGCTGTCTGGCACTCGAGGAGCAATCTGTTCCAGGAACTAACCACAGCTGATTGGTTTCAATCCTGCTGGATTTTGTGTTGTTGGCTGTTACCCTTATCCTAATGTTCTAAATTTCCAGGTCCTTTCGGTGTTAACCACGGTGTGGAGCTTCACTCTGATGTGATCGAATATGCAAAGCAGAAATTGGACTTCTTCATTAAAACAAGTGACAGCTTTGACAAGTAAGGATGCAAAATACCCGTTTGGATTCATTTTCTGTGTTTGCCTTTAATCATGGCAGTTCTTGCTCCCATGTGGCAGCTCTGGATTCGGGATAATCTGAGGATTCTGGCTCCTTAGGCTGCTGAGCTGCAGTGTGTGACCTTCTAAGCTGGTGTGTATTGTGGGGGAGTTTCAGAAATTTTTGCAGCGTTTTTTTTATAGCAGTACTGCTGTTGCAGAGCTTAGAGGAAGCTGAAGAAGGTTACTTATTTTAAAATCCACTTGCAGGTACCAACTTAAAACTATTACTGTTATTTGCAAGTTATGTTTGTGATCTTAGAGCATGTATTCTTCTTACCAGAGGAATATGAACTGATTTCTCTGGTGGCCCAATATGTTTTATCTGAGAAGAAGAAAAATGTTGTTTTAAAATACAAAGGTAGTTTTAAGATTATTAAGTTGCTACTGAAACTGCTTGGGATCTGATTTATGTTCTTCCTTGGATTCTCCATTCTGCTGCTGTCACAAGTAATAACTTTTCAGCAAGATAACCATTGCCAATAGTAACCTCAGCAATAAAAGTTGGAGATGTCATGTTTTTGGAGATGTCATGTTTTTGGATCCATCTCACAGTTTGTTCAAACAAGGAAGTAAAACATCTCTGGATACTTGATAGTCCTCCTCTCGTGGGAGGAAGAAAATTAAAGTCATTACATATTAGAATTTAAACTACTCAGTCTTGTGCCGTTGCTGCCGTCCTGGAAAGCTGCTGCTGGAAGGGCTGTATTTTCTGGATGTTGGCAGCAGACTGAAAGTGGGGTTTTTTTTCAGAGTCATAGAATTATGGAATGGTTTGGATTGGAAGGGACCTTAAAGCTCATCCAGTTCCAACCCCCCTGCCATCAGCAGGGACACCTTCCACTAGACCAGGTTGCTCAAAGCCTCATCCAACCTGGCCTTCAACACTTCCAGGGAGGAGCAGCCATAACTTCCTTGGGCAACCTGTTCCAGTGTCTGACCACCCTCACAGTGAAGAACTTCCTAATATCTCATCTAAACCTCCCCTCTTTCAGTTTAAACCCATTTCCCCTTGTTTTGTCATTAACTGCCCTTATGAAAAGTCCTTCCCCAGCTTTCTTGTAGCCCCTTCAGGTACTGGGAGGCCGCTATAAGATCTCCCCAGAGCCTTCTCTTCTCCAGGCTGAACAGCCCCAACTCTCTCAGCCTGTCCTCATAGGAGAACTGCTCCAGCCCTTGGATCATCCTGGTGGCCCTTCTCTGGACTTGTTCTAGCTGCTCCAGGTCTCTCTTGTGATGGAGGCTCTAGAACTGGACGCAGTATTCCAGGTGGGGCCTTACAAGAGCGGAGTAGAGGGGCAGAATCACCTCCCTCGACCTGCTGGACACGCTTCTCTTGATGCAGCCCAGGAGTCACATTGCTATTGTTTGAATAGGTGTTTTTAAAAAGACTTTTTCTTTTTAATTTCCTTTTTTTTTTCTCTCTCTCCATATGGAGCAAAAGTAGTGAGCTGAATTCAGAACTCAACATGACTGGAAAATTGGCATTGCTGAGAGAAATGGCTACTGGGTTGTGTTGTTAGAACACCGTGTGCAGGAACTGGTAGCTGGCTGCTTTCAATGTCTAGCACGCTTTGCAAAAGCAGAAAGCTTCAGGAAGTGTTTAAGAATAAATAGGTGCTATATTGAGCTGTCTTTCAAGATACCAGTAGAAGAACAAATCTGTTGTACAACTTCTATCAAAATCAGCCCTTAAGTGTGGAGCTTAAAGCTTATGTAGATTTGGAGCATGTAAGGAAACCAGAAGCATCAGAAATCACTCATTTTTCTTCTAAACTGAAGCAGAAATGCTATAGGCAGAAATTCTTTCTATGAAAGATGGAATCACGGTTCTTTTGAAGCTGTTGGCAAAACCTCCATTGGCTTCAGCAAAGCATATTTCTGAAGCATCAGGTTATAGTTCCCCACAACATCTGAAAACCATTTAAAAGCTTCTGAAAATGCCAAAAAACCCCCTGGTGCAGTCCTTAAAAGACTTTGACATTTGGTATTGCAGGTCTGATTATTTATATTTGCTTATTATAACTGAGTCAGCATCAGGTGACTAAAGATAGCTCATTCTGAAGAGTTCCATGCAACTCAAGTATGAAATTCTGTTTCCTTACCTTTGGAGATTTTCATTTATGAATTCTCACCTCATTGTTCTGTGGTTTTGAGACTTCTAGCTGTGATCTGTTCTGATAACATCTAGAATAATCTAGAATATATGGGCTTCAAAGGAGAAATCCTGGGAAACTGTATTGTTTGTTGGGTTTTTTTTGAAGTATTTTTCGTAATTTCATTTTTTTCAGGATCATGAAAGTAATTAATTTGATAAATTGCAATATTTTTGTGTGATACATGTCTCCTTCATTTTCAGATTTGAATTTTGTGAGCCATCTTTTGTTACTGGCAATTGTTTAGAGATTTCTCCGGATTGCAGTCAGTATGACCGTGTTTACTGTGGCGCTGGAGTACAGAAGGAACACGAAGACTACATGAAGAACCTGTTGAAAGTTGGAGGAATTCTTGTCATGCCTCTAGAAGAGAAGGTTGAGTGCCTTCCTACTGATGTTTCTCTTTCAATTATTCTTAATTTTGATCTCAGTTTAGTCAATAACTCTTCCTTTAGTTTGCCCTCCTTGAGCAGATTGGAGAAAGAGTTAAGTGCACCAGTTTTCACTATGAGTGGAAACTGAACTCTATGCTCTCCAAAATAGTTAAAAAATTCATAGTTCTACCAATCTTTCACATATTTTGATCTGTTGTTAACTGCCAATTTACTTTCCTGCTTGCAGAAAAATGTCAGCAAGGCTTTGTTCAAATTATATGATCTGGTGTTGTACTTAGGGCAAAATACAAATTTCACACCCTATCTGGCTTATGAAAGAGCATGCAAGTTGTCTCTCTTTACAAGTGTCAGTGAATTATTTTTAGTAAAAAATGGGTCACTGCCCTGTGTGTGAACTCAAGATCATAATTCCAATTATCTTTTTGGTGTAAGATGTGTTGTTTTAATGGGTTTATATGGCTGAGGTGTAGACATCTGACCTCTCACCTCTGTCAGGGTGGCTGAGAGGAGCAGAGCACAGAGTTTCGTCCCAGTGAGGTGCTGTGCAGTGTGTTAGTGCAAGAGATTTGAGCTGGAACAGAAATCCAGTGACCTGCAGGCTTCCTTCCAGCGTGAATGTTCATCAGTGACTGATGTGTTTTCTCAGTGGTCAGATGTGGCTCTTGTGGTTTAGAACTGAGGAAGAACTGAGAAAACAGAGTGACCCAAACTGCAGGTGCCCATGCTCTGTTGCAACAGATGAAGTTATCTGAGGCTAATCCTGTAAAGAGTTCTGAATTGTCTCAAAAAAAAAAAATCCCAGTGTTTCTCCTTATTTACCTAATTTTTACTGTTGTAGCTTTTAGTACTTTAACTGCTTGTCTGGGCAGAAAAGTTGTTTGTTTACTTTTTGTTCAAAAAAAAAAAACCTTACTGTATTTCACACAATGAACAATAATCTCCTTGTTTTGGTTTAGTTGACTAAGATAACTCGTACTGGTCCTTCTGCCTGGGAGACCAAGAAGATTCTTGCTGTTTCTTTTGCTCCTTTGATTCAGCCTAACCATGCAGATTCAGGAAAATCAAGGCTTGTTCACTTGCGTGAGTATAGACATTCTTGAGTATGGGGGAGGTTTCTCCTGCTATTTGGCTGTAGGCTGCACCTTGCTTCCTTAAATGTAAACATCCCTGTGAATCCTTTCAAGGAAAATACTCCAACTGCTTCCTTCTTCAAACAGTTGTCTTGTGTTGGATCCCAGCCTGTCTTAAAAGATACCTGTGGAGGCCTGGTGCAAGAATCAGAATTGCATAAAATAGATTCTAAATACAAATGATTTGCTGTGAAATTGTACCTGAAATTTGTGGAATGTTTGATCACTAATGCAGATGTCTGTTTCAATCCTGAATTGCTTACCTTCATGGTTCTCAGGCACTGTGCCATGGTGAGGGGGAAAATACACAAGCAGTACCTGTGCACCAGCTTTGTATCTCAAAAAGCTCTCACTGCCTAACAAATCAGAATCATCCTGAACCTGGAAGGCTCGAGGGATAGAAGTTGTTCAATTTTTGGTTAGCTGTTTGAAACGCAGCGTGTACGCAGTGGCCTCAATCTATAGATTAAGATTTCAATATAGAGAGGTCTCTTAAGAACATAGAAGACAGAGATACTTCCATAAAGAGATTAGTCAGGCTTTGTTCTTATTCTGGAAAGGTGTCTTTGCGTGACAAAAAGCAGCTCAGTGAACACTCCATACTGTGCTATAAAGTCCATTACATGCATATTTCAGTGTACTTTATACAGTGGCTTTATAGTGAGACCTCCATATATATATTACATGTAATTTCTTTCCAATTCCTTCATTCAGCTCAGAAGAATGCTTACTTGTCAGTAGAAGACAGAGTTTTTTGGTTTGTTTTGGTTCTAATTCATTTTAGTACATGGATGTGTGTGCATCAATACATTTATTTTTTGTTCTTTATGCTGCATGAGTTATGTTGTGCACTTATGGGCTGGCAGCAGATAAGTGCAGAAGACAGAACAGTCTTCCAAACCATTAATGTGGGAGGTATTTTAACACAATAACTTATTGTATGCTTCTATAATTACTTTTACCAAATGGTTTCCAGCTTGTCTTCACCCACTAAATCTGAAGTAGTTTTTCAAGACCATAAATAGTACTCGTGTTTTATAAGTGAAGAACTTGGCAAAGCCCAAGTAACTTCACAATAGAAAAATCACTTTATGGAAGAGTTAAATAGACTTCAGGTCTAGTTATCTATGGTAGGAAAATATCTTTTTCTAAGTTATTAAACAGTCACAGTTTCAGTCACTAAGTCTGCATTCTTATAATCTTTAAGACATGTGTATCTTAAAATAATTGTGAGGAGTTGACATCAAAATACGAAACTCTTCTTTCATCCCATTCTTTCTCTTCAGTTAATGAGAGAAATGCATAATTAAATTTTGTTTGGAAAGTTACTCTACAGTTTATCTGAGTTGACAGGAGTTGAATGGAGCTGTTTTTGTAATCACAGCAGGGAATTCAGATGGCCTGATTTAATTTGAGCAAATACAACTTCTCCTGTGAGTACTCTCGAGGAGAATTTCTCCATAGCTGTTCATGCTTTTCATTTTGTTGTAGCCCCAGTGGCTGTTCGCAGCCTCCAGGATCTGGCTCGCATAGCTATCCGAGGAACCCTGAAAAAAATTATCCATCAAGAAGCAATGAGCAAAAATGGCAATGGGCTGAAGAACCCCCCAAAATTTAAACGAAGACGTATGCGTCGCCGTCGCATGGAAACTATTGTTTTCTTGGACAAAGAGGTCTTCGCCAGTCGTATCTCCAACCCATCCGATGACAACAACAACAGTGAGGATTTCGAGGATGAGGGAGAAGAAGAGGAAGAAACTAAAACCTCTGAACTAAAACCAGATCCCCCCGTAAACTTTTTGAGAGAAAAGGTCTTGAGTTTGCCTTTGCCTGATCCTTTGAAATATTACCTGCTTTATTACAGGGAAAAGTAATTTCCTTCTTCTAGAAAGCCAGGAAGTAGGCAGAAAATCAAATACTACTTAGGGCTTGACAAATGTGTACCACTTGCTTGCCTGCTAATATGACCACCCGAGGCAGTAGGCTAGCTGGGGAATGTGGCTGCTGTGTACTTCAACATGATAGCTGTTTTGAGTTTCTTCTTTCTTCTCAGTTGTGTGCTATAGTTTTATCCTACAGCAGGGATTCCTTAGGGAGCAAGTTGGTGAAATGCTCAACTGCTTATGGAAAGGAGGATTGAATTCCCGGACACTAACTGCACAGAGATATTTTTTTAAAAATCTCACGGCTGCTCTACCCAATTGCAGTTTTTAAAATACTCTTAAGCAGTTCTCCAAAGACCTTTGCTGTCTGTGCTCTCTCCCACTAAACCTGCCAGGTGTTCACCGTGGTATGTGTTTAATGGAGGAGGAAGATTGTTAGTAAAAACTGACCTGGCAAATCTTGTTTCTTCCAATTATCTGAAAAAGCACAACTTTTACATGAAATGAGAGAATTTTTGGCGTTACCCTTGTGGCATCCAGGTTTTCAATGGAAAGGAAAGCATCAGCTCTCCTTTGGTTGGTCTCAGTTTTGCTTATAAATTATATATAATTTTTCAGTAAAAGGTAAAAATGTTTTACAGAATTTAGGGGTTTTTAGTGGGAAACACCTATTTTAGTGAATTCATCTATTAGAGGCAAAGTTGGGGTGGTTTTTGGGGGGTTTTATTATTTTTTAAAGCAATGGAGGCAAGCAAAGAGTTGCAAAGCTGATTAGCTTGGACAGGATGCTGGGGTAGTCAAGGTTGTGACTTGTCTCTGGAAATGTTTACAGAGTAATTCTGAAGGGGGAAGCGGGTTAGAGAGGAGATGCATAGCAGTGAGCTTGTAAAAACTGACTGTGAAAGCAGAATCTGTGGGTTTTGCTGTTGTGTGAGAGAACTTACATCTGCTGGGCTGAACAGAGTGGAGTGCAGAGCGCCAGCCTGAGCGGGGTGGCTCGTGTCCAGCCACATGTAGTTTTGTGGAGCGTTAAATAGAACCTGAAAA
>NW_010296880.1:4973-16199 GCF_000700745.2 Antrostomus carolinensis | reverse complement strand
TCCTGTGTGTGTCCCCTGCTGTGGCAAGGTGGCTGGAAAACAACTGGTGTACACACGGTCCACGTACAGTAGGTGGAATGAAGTTGATCGACTTGGTAGGTTGTTTTATTCCTGCAACAATTAAGTAGGTGTTTTAACAGGCTCATATAAAAGGACTTTACACTCTGCAGTTCTGTGGATGTCAACTCTACCTTTTATTCCCAAGTCTTCCTGTAATGGTGATGGAAGGAGATACCATGTTTAAAAAAAGGGAAGTTTACTTGGTTCAGCCTGTTTGGTTAAAATCTACCTAAACCAGTAAAGGCTGGAGAGAAACCCTTGAGTGTTGATATGAAATACTCTTAAAGCTGAGGGGTTGAAAAACCCCCTCGTAGCAGGTAATGCAGCTACGTTTAGGCATTGCCCCATCAGAAGCACTTCAGTTGGTATGGCTTTGATATCTTTGGGGTTGGTTTGTTTGTTTTTATTTTAATGCTGTCTCCTCATTTTCTGAGGAGGAATGAACGAAGACTGTCTTGCCAAAAATACGCTGGTTTTTCGGTTCATGGGTTGCACCGAGTTGCACAACTTGCTTAATGACAAACAGTGTTTCAAAGTTCTCTGTGGCTTTGAAAATCAACGGATAAGTTGTACATCTAAACCCGAGGTGGAGAACTCTTCCTTGCTTAATAGGCTTGTTGTGTATCTTTGAGACCATTATCTGATAATAGGGTGTCACGTGGCTGCTGGCACATAGCGCTGTTGAAGGCTGTATTTTGCCTCTGGTTTCCTAAGTCTCCACTTCTGGTCTAAATGATACCCCAAGCTACCTTACTCCCTTGGATTTTTATTTCTCTATTTTAAATGGGGCAGTTCTGTGGCCACTGAGCTGGTGGTTTCCTGTAAACTTAACAAGTACCCATCTTGTCATTCTGGTGACTACAATGAATTTCTTTCTACAAGTGAAAATCCTGAATATAGTGGTAAATGGAGGCTTAATAGAAACGGTGTCATTTTTCTCTGTGCTTCCCCAAAAGCTGTCACCTCTGTATTTGTTTGGCATTTCTGCTTAACAGCTGCCATATATGTGCCTGTCTGTATTGTGGCACAATTTCCATAACTCTATGTAATACAGGCTGCCAGGTCATCCTTCAGTTTGTTGATTACAAAACACTTCTAAAGAAGCTGCTTTAAAAATGGCATTAAACTTCATGTTTGTATTAGTAAACATTGCTGAGGTTCTGTTAAAGCTGACCAGTTGAGAGAGAACTATTTATTCATTTATCTCTGTTTGATTTTATCCTCATCCCACCCCCAGTTGTAAAAGATATTTTATCAGATTTTTCACCAGATTTGCCTTTTTTATTACATTTGCTAGATTTTTGTAGCTTTCTATAAGATGCATAAAATACTGCTATTTTTCCTGGATAAGGTTGAATAAATAAATATATATATACAGGAAATTCATGTTCTAGGTTATCAAGTTGTCCCCTTGTCCAAAAAACCCCACACATCCAAACAAACCTATATAACCTAAATTTTATGTGTAATATAATTGTGAAATAGCACTGCTTAGAGCCTGTAAATGAAGGGGAACTACAGATGTTTTTCCCTGTGCACAAGCACTTGCACTGTAGGTTTTTTTTATGTATTTCTAATAGAGAATTGTAGCATAACTGTTTCTGTATAGTCTGTAAGCTGCCTAGGGATTTTACCTGCTCTGTTTCCTTTTGTGTTCTCAGTAGTCTTCACTTTAATTGTATGTGACTCCTTTTAGGTTTCGAGACTGCAGTAAATTTGCAAACAGAAATGAACTTCAAGCTGCTTTAATCGTTGAGTGCGTAAGTTAAAGAATCTCTGTGTAGAAACTAGAGTGGAGTTGGCCTGAGGCATGCAAAAGTGTTACGCCATTTAAACTTCATTAAGAAGTGTTTCTGTATCAATAAATCCAGTAAAGACTTTTTAGCCTTCTTAACGTGGCTCTGCATCGTGTTGTGATGAGAAGACTTTGCAGATAAGTGTTTATTTCCATAATTGAAGGTTAAGACACTAGAGCACTAGAAAAAAGCACTTAATAATACAGTGCAGGTGCATAGTTTTAGATGATCTCTTCAGAATATAATCTCTCAAAGGAAACCTGCCCAGCTGATGATTTCTGCACCTTTATGTAATGGAGTTGTGCAAGATGTGTTTGGGAGTTGGCACACACAGAAATGATCTAGATTTAATATATCAGAACGGTTAAAGAGCAAATTCACTTACCTGGCTGTTAAGGTAGGTAGACAACAGATATCAAGAGGTTTAGTCTGTTTCTGTACTTCAAGGAATTGCTGAAACCAAACATGTCAGGAGTTTTAGTGCATTCTGAACTGCAGCTTCCCTCCTGTCTCCTGTGCTGTTTCAGTGCTTAATTAATGCACATTTTAAAGAGCTGGTGCTCAAAGTTTCCATTTCACTAGTATTGAGAATAATATTTTGGCTTCAGCTGTAATAGGAAGCTGATCATAATAGCAAATACCACTGTTGCTAATTAAATGTATCTTTTAACCTTTATTCCACAGGATGATTACCTGTAATCTGTGTTTCTTCCTGTCATAGAATCACAAAATGGTTTGGGTTGGAAGGGATCTTAAAGCTCATCCAGTTCCAACCCCCCTGCCAGCAGCAGGGACACCTTCCACTAGACCAGGTTGCTCAAAACCTCATCCAACCTGGCCTTCAACACTTCCAGGGAGGAGCAGCCACAACTTCCTTGGGCAACCTGTTCCAGTGTCTGACCACCCTCACAGTGAAGAACTTCTTCCTAATATCTAATCTAAACCTCCCCTCTTTCAGCTTAAACCCATTTCCCCTTGTTTTGTCATTAACTGCCCTTATGAAAAGTCCTTCCCCAGTTTTCTTGTAGCCCCTTCAGGTATTGGAAGGCTGCACTAAGATCACCTGTGTTTATGATAGATAACCTCTTGCCAACTACAACATGAGACTAGTTCAGTGTTAAATGTTTTCCTTCACAAGATGCTTGCTGAAAAAACAAAATCATTTTCTGCTTTGGAAAGCTATGAGTGTGTTGTACAAATGGTATCAAGTAAATTGAATTTATCAGGTAATCTTTATGTTCACTTCATAGTAAAATGTACAACACCACAGTTCCCTGGGAGGTAGTGATGAGCTTCTCAGGGGACCTACTGCAACAAAATCTTCCTGCTGGGGCAGAAGTGATAGTTAAAAATAAAGCAAAGAAGGGTGGGGGGAAAACACCTCCACACCTGAAGAACAAAACCCAGTTTCCTTGCATTTTACCAGTATAAAAAAGTCAGTCCAGCAGAGGCTGGAAATGTGTGAGCATGGACACAAGCGTGAACTTTCATCCCTGAGGAGTTAACTTTTGGTTCTTGTTCCGAGTGGCACGCTCCTTTTTAAACAATTTGTCATCTTGATGGAAAATAAGATACATTAATGCAAGAGTAAGAGAACTGGGATTGCTAACATTTCATAACATCTCACAAACATCCCATGTAGTCATGAAGGGCAGATGAGCGAGGTAGGTGTGTTCCAAGTTCAAATGAAGGTCTGCTTGTAATTAAATGGGTCAGTTGCAGAACTTGCCTTTGTGCACTCGGATTATTCCCTGAGGTAGGTATGGCCGTTCTTAAATCTGCTGACTTGGCTAAAGATCCTGCTCCCACAAAGCATGAGGCAAATAACCCATCAATCCCTCTAGAAACTGCCACCCACCTCACAGCCAGGCACCGAAACAAGATGCCACGGACAGTATGTATAGAAACATGACTGATGCCTGGCCCAGCTCTCCTGTTAGCAAGATAAATAAACCTGGAAGGGATTTATTTTGCAAATGGTTGTTTTAGAGCTCAAGAGTTTGTGCACCAAGCTGTAAACAGAGACAGAAGGCAAAAGTCTTGTATTTATAAAGTGACCAGATGTGCCAGAGAAGATGTTGATGACTTTCCTAAACACCAAAGCATGGTTTGAAGACAGCATTTTTGTTTTATTTTCCTAGTAGCTGTGTTATCCTATCCTAACAGAGTTCAAAAAACTCTGAACTCTGAGTTCAGAGTTTG
This sequence comes from Antrostomus carolinensis, assembly GCF_000700745.2. NCBI lineage: Eukaryota > Metazoa > Chordata > Aves > Caprimulgiformes > Caprimulgidae > Antrostomus > Antrostomus carolinensis. The sequence continues at coordinate 12,141 of NW_010296880.1, read as the reverse complement.
GAAAAAGATGGTACAGAGAGCAGTCGGGCTGGAAGAATGTACAACTGAAGTTGTGAAGACTTCGATGACATAGCCTGTGGTGTCTTTTCTGATGGACATGAAGGATGCATCTAATGTACTTAACTCCTTCAGTTCCAATGAAGAGCTGTCATTCACCTGGAGCTGTCATTCACCTGGAGCCATCTGCTCTCAGCCATCTCCCTGTTGTTATAGAAAGGCTGGAACAGGTAATTTAGCCTTTGAGAAGCTGTTTTTGTAGGAAAGGGTTGGGTGGCCACTAGAGGACACTCTGCTCAAAACCATGAATTGGGTCCACAGAGGGAGCGAGGAGGAGTTCCCTCAACTTGCTTAGATTCCAAAGTGATGTCAGGGCAAACAAACAACAGATTGCCTGAGGACTAGATGCAGAAAACCTACGGTATAATGTCATTTTTATAGCTGGGAGAAAATACAGCTTTAACCATCGATGACATGAAATTCCAAAGTGAATCCCCAAAACCCAACACTCTCTCCCCAAATGCTCAAGTGACAATGAATCTGAAGGGAAGCTTAACTCTTGTGAAGTATAGTTTTGTGATGTTATTTATATTGTAGTTTACAATATAAAGCAGATGTGCAGGTTGATGGGAAACGTTCAGCTGATCTCCCAGGTAAGGTGGAATGGTGCCACAGTTGGAATTCCTCACGTACCTTTATGTCCTAAGGGGTGTCAATGCCTCACACTCGTGCTAAACCCACATATTTAACATCTTGTATAGTAATTACGTAAAACCTAAAGACATTTCTTCCAAGTTTCACTCAAAGCTTCTTTAGAAGAATTAAAGGTGATTTAATTCAACTGCAAACAAGTCCTTAATTTGCATCTCAATTTTTATCATCTACCAGGAGAAACAAATTGCAGTCTGCATTTCCTCCAGTTCAAACTCAGTTGCTTTCATTGTTTCTTTTTCTCTTCACCCCTCAGTTGCTTTTAATTTCTCCAAAATCCTGACATTTTTCCAAATGACATCCTTGTAGAAAGCAATTATACTAGCTAAAAGGTCTTTGCAATTAATCAGCTTTTACTCTGTGTAAGAAACTTTACAGAATACATGTAATCAGGTTTCTTTGTCTTTATTTGCAGGTTTTTTATCACTGCTAGTGATCTCTCTTTTAAAATAATTTATCTGTAGCATTCCACGCTCCCATCAGTGATTGGAAAAGTATTTTTGCTGGATATTATAACTACATGTAGTAAGAGACAGCCTCTATCCTAAAAGTCTTGCTGCCTGATCTGTTTGACAGGCTCTTAGATAAGGTGCTGCCCTTCATTTGCAGAGAGTGTGCTAAGGCAACAATTTTGACTTAAAAAAACTTGACTCTGGGCCATCTACATCCTAGCTCAGCCCTGGAAGCACAGGGTCAATGTCCACAGAGGTGCATCCTTGGATGCCTTCAGATAATGCTTGAGGAGAAGGTAAGGAGTTAACTTGCTGTCTGAAATAAAAGGCAAAAATAAATCAAGAAATGAAGAGTTTCTATTTCAGCGCCACAATTAAAAAGGGGTGGGAACAGTCTGATCTTCAATGATGTACATAATGGCAGAGAGGGTGGGCGGTTGGACTGTCAAACTGCCTTAATTTAATTGCAAACACATGCTGATGAGTCCCCTCCTCCTCCTGGACCTCAGCGCTGGGAAACTTCTTTTTTTTTTTCCTGTCAGCTCCCTGCAGTTCAGAATTGAGGCAAATACACTCCAGCAAACACCATGCTGGTCAGACCTTCAGCTCTTCAAGGCTTTTTGTGTTTTCTCCTCTTGCCTAATTTCTCCTGCTCTTGTCCTAGTCGTTGCCTGTGCTTCAGGACTACAGTAAGATGCATGCATCTGATGTTGGAATCCATCCCCGATATCCCACCCCAGACAAGCATACTGTGAGTAACCATTTCATTTTACTACCTTCCTTACCTGCTTGGTCTTTAGAAAGAAGAAAGAGAAGGTCAAGGCTAAAGGCATGCTTTTTATTCTCCTTTTTTTTTTTTTCCCTGTGGAATTATCTGCATCACAAACTGTTTCATGCTTTTAAAGCATAAACCAGAAACTGCTTCTTTTTGGCATCAGTTAATCGTTCACAGGACAATCAAGGGAACTGAAAAATTTAATAAGATTAATGTCAGGGCGATCAGTGGAGGATGGTTTTGGATAATTAAAGGTCATAGATGTTAAACTGAGTTTAAAGCAAGGTACACAGTTTACATATGAGATGGGGTCTGTATATGGGTGTGGGGGAGAGAGAGGAAACACTGCGGTGCAGGCTTTTGTCTGCTCTGAAACACTTTTCTTACACCTACAACACCATTTATTTCCTAAACTTTAAGTACTGGTTTTCCAGTTTCTATCTGAACTATACAAACTAAACTTAAAAGGCTTATTTGGATAGTGACAATTGTGGCAACTCACAGATTCTTTGAGAAATAAAGTACCTGTTGGTGGGGGAGCTGCTGGCTCAGTCCATTGGAACAGAAAACAGAAGGAAAAAATGCACCTAATGCCTGGAGATTCCCAGTCAGCTCTTAGTGATCCATCCAGAAAAGCACTTCCCTCTGGTTCTCAACTAATCTGAAACTTAGAGGTGGCTTTAAGATGCTGTGGCATGTGACAAAATACTTCATAGAATGGTTTGGATTGGAAGGGACCTTAAAGATCATCCAGTCCCAACCCCCCTACCAGCAGCAGGGACACCTTCCACTAGACCAGGTTGCTCAAAGCCTCATCCAGCCTGGCCTTAAACACTTCCAGGGAGGGGGCATCCACAACTTCCTTGGGCAACCTGTTCCAGTGTCTCACCACCCTCACAGTGAAGAACTTCCTAATATCTAATCTAAACCTCCCCTCTTTCATCTTAAACTTCTCTTCATGCTACTCTTAGCTGATCCCTGGGTTTGTAAGACCTTTCTTGTAACAGCAGAAAGGACTTGTCAAAAATATATCTTGATGTTCATCCTCTTGGAACTGCTACCAATGGTAAAACTTTTTCAACACCAGTTTGAGAAGCTTTTCCCTGTACCTGTAACAAACCAAATCTGTTCTCAGCCAGAACATCTAGACCAGCATTTCTCCTGTAAATATTTCACTGATGTTGCTGATGTACTTTCTCTGCTGGCAGCCTAAGGGACGCGATGTGGGCAGGATGCTGGCGTTTTAATTGCTGTTACCCAGATCTGCTTTGAGGGATGGAAACCACAGAGGTTCTGGCATTAGTGACACACAGGAAAATGTCTCCACTTGCTACAGCTGCCAAAATGACGTTGTTGGGAAAATTGATTGTAAATGGGCTACTTGGGAGTCACCCTGACATGGGGCAGGTCAGAATCTGGACTTGCTCTCTCCCCAGGCTGGGGATGGAGGGGTTATTTTACAGTGTGGGACTGGTCTGTACTCTGGCTTGTTGCAGTCTGTCTGGGTAGTGATTATCTGTTCCACAACAGCTTGCAGAGTCTCACTCTCCAAATTATCACCAAACTTTTTTTCCCCCCCTTATTACTCCCTTGCATCTTGAAATATTAAAATATAAAAAATACCCTTACACTGTTTGATTTTAGCAAAATAACTTGTTTCTCCTTGTTAAAATGTGGATTTTATTGGGGGAAAAGCTTGTTTCATTGGCTGAACTGAGATATTTGAGCTCAGTAAAGCTTAATTTCTGTCCTCTGAAATGAGGCAACATTTACTGTCGCACTGGAGAGCACGAGTGTGTTTATAGTGGAGATTCTTTGAGTGCAGAGGGAGGGAAATTTACTGTGGTCACCAGCTTTTTTTCGGTACTGGGATGGTGGATTTCTCAATGCCCTCTGGTAACAGCACACAACATTCTCTGTGCTACAGGGGGCAAAACCTGACACTGGTCCATGGCTTGTCCTTGCAGCTTTAGTAAAAATCCAGGTAGTTTTTTTGCTGTCGTTTAAGTGGCATTTTGTTGTCTATAAAACTCAATCTAGAATGGTGACCGGATTATCCAGTGCAGTGTATACGGTTACCCTAATTCCCTCTCCCCTTCTCTAACTAGTTTGCATGTACACTGCTTGTAAATGGTCTGTGTTTTGACTATTTAACCATGTTGAAAACTAGTTTATTTAGTTTAACGTAATAGCCACCCCCTTGAATGGGGTTTTAAACATTAACTAAATGGTATGGGTGTAAGATAAAAGTAGTGATATTCCAAATTGAAATGACTGTCTTTACAAACTAGTATTTTTTAAGGAGATTTATCTGTTTTAATATCATCTGCATAATTTTAAGCAGAACCCATACTGATGAACAGAGTTCCCTATAGATATAAAGACATAGGAGCTTGGTAAGTGTTCTCTGTTGGCAGATCGTGTGCCTTTGTATGGTCTGTGGCAAGTAAAAATCCTGACTTTCTGGCTATCTTGAAGATCTAATGTATGAAAATGCATTTGCCAGCCAGCATTCCGTTGTCTCTGTTATAAATAGCATTTGAATAAGTAAACTTTTTTTTTAATTGTGAAAGATCAAAGAATGCTTCTTAACCAAGCCCTTGAGTGCTCCAAGTTTTTGGTATGTTAATCTTTCTTCTGGAAGGGCTGTTGTGTCAGAGTGAATATTCAGAATTATAGCAAGAATAGTCTCGATTGTGGAGTTATTCTGAGTAGAAAATGTGGGACTGTGATATTTTCCACATTTGCCCTTTGGTATGAAGAGGACAGAGCCTGGGACTGCAGATACAAACACCCATCCCAGGCTCCAGCTCCATTCCCTTGCAGAACAGCTGCAGTCTCCAGATGGAATTTGCTTTGAAGTTGGGAGTTTGGGACTTTCTGACCTCCATGACTCCATGCCACCCTCTCTCTAACAATCCTTGAAGAGTGGGGAACTCTTCTAGCCGGCACACGCTGTGCTCCAACAAGCCCCGTTGGCAGATGGCCCCCTTGGGGCTGTAGCCAGCTGGCGTAACGTAGAGCAGCCCATAGCCTTCTCCAAGCGATGCTGGGATTGGCATGGAACCAGTTCCAGGATTGATGAACTGTTACTGGCTCCTCTTTGGTCGCCATTTCCCTCCTCCCTTCTCAATCCCAGCTGGGTGCAGCTGAGGATCTGGCCCAATGTCTGGTTTTTAGCAATAAACTATTTATCTTTGGTAATGAAGTCTGTTCATTTTATCCTGAGCAGAGAACAGGATGGCAGGAATGGCTACACGTGTACAGATAAGTAAGCTATAAAAATTCATGGTGTATAACTGCAAACGTATTTTGGCTGCTGTCTGTTCAACTGGAACATGATTATCCAGATGTGATCTGCTGGTTACCGCTGGGATTCGAGCAGTTCTTTTTCGCCAGCAGCCCAAAGAAGGGAACAGCTGTGAAACATACACTCAGAAAATTTCAATACGTCTTTAACCTTCTAAGTCATTTGTTCTACAGTGTGACATTTAAAACAATAAACTTTGAAACGTGTGGGCACCAGTAGAAGAAATCCATGGAAAGAAGTTCCCCTCTGGCTGGCAGCTAATGGGTTGCAGTCCAATTATCCATGGGTCGTTCTCCTTTCTGCATTATGCATAGCACATAATGAATGAGGACTCCTAGAGAAACATCGCTGAGGGCACAAGCAAAGGCCACGCAGTATCTGGGATCTGAACGCATCGTTGGCATGAACTGAAGGTGACCCAGTTGTTCACAGACCTGGTTGCTAATTGGGCAGCATAAGCATGGCCAGCTTGACAAGTTTTGTTTCCCTTCAGCGTTGTGCTGCTTGTTTGGTGGCTGCTTGGTTCCTTTCTTCCTCCTGCAGGTTGTTACGCTGCAGTAGAGAAGCTGTAGTAGGACAGGGTGTAGCTCTCAGTCTATCTTCTGGAGCATAGTTTTGAGAAGGAACTTTATACATCTGCTGGGGAAAGGTTTCCTGAGCAAATGAGTTCTTGGAAATGCTGCTGCCTTTGTGGTCTCTGTCGTGCGCTTTGGGTTGAAGAATGGATTACTCATTTCCTCTGCGTGTGATAGTCTTACACACAGCCATTAAATGCACACCCACACGTTCTGGATGTGCCAGGTGTGATTTCTTTCTGACTTCTTTCACTGTAGTATTTAATCCTCGTTAAACCTTTTAGAGGTGACCAAAGTCTTCTGTATGTTCTGTTTGTAGAAATCCCTTTATCAGAAGGAAAATGGGGAGGGAAGGTGTTTAAAACCTATTTTCCTTCCTAGAAACATTCCAGTATCTTTTCACAAAAACACCCTAATTCATGGGATTGTAGCTACCTCCAGTGTTTAGAAATCCTGCCTCAATGAACTTCACAGTGCTTCATCATCTGATTCCCACTTGAGTATTTGCATTTTCATTAACCTCACAACATCCTTCTCCCGATAGATATGCCAGGATTTTTTCCTGTGCTCCTCGAGGAGAAGTCAGTAGTTTTTGGTGAAAGAATCCATGTGTATTCTGGGTAAAGACTTAAATGGTCATGCTCTTAGCAAAGGAAAAAGCTAAGACCTGTGTTACACGAGACTTGATCTGAAAAAATGTCCCAGCAGTAGGTGCTACTGCTTCTTGGACTCCATGAAAAAGGTAAATATATCTTTATGCTCAACAACTTTATCTTACTCCCTCCAGATCAGGGTCAGAGCACACTTCAGAAGGAGGGAAAGTTGTCTTCATTTGATGTGGGCAATATCTTGTATAGGTGGTGCAAAGGAAATGTGCTTTAGGTTAAGAGAGTCCTGCTCCTTGCTGACATGACTACCCAAGAATAGACTTAGCTGGTTTGATTAGGATCATTCCCTAATCTCCATACCTGCTGATAATACATAACAGCTCAAATTATCTAAGATTGATGGGGTCAACAGTTTGCTGAGTAATATCCCTGCTTGAATATGTGTCCAGAGGCAAAACTATGTATTGGAGATATTTATTGCTCATGCCTTTACTGGCAAGAACTAAAGGGATGCTCTGGGGCAGCTGAGGAAATGATTCCACCAGGGATGAAGGACCAGTAGACTCCTCCTGCCCTGTTACTGCCTTCAGGGCCATGTTGTGAAGTGCACCATTGACACCAGCTTATGTGCACAGAAAAGGTGGGATCAAAACAGCTTCTTTCATCAACTGCTGAATTACTGTCTTGCCCCAGCTGACACAGAGGGAGCCCTTTTGAAAATCTGATGCCTGTTTGTGGGA
>NW_010296880.1:0-4956 GCF_000700745.2 Antrostomus carolinensis | reverse complement strand
AATGCCTGTGGTAAATTAATTAAATTCTTAATTAAAATCTAGCGTGCTCATCCATAAATCTTTAAAGGTGTAAGCAGTGTGCCAGTGCACAGAGAGTGACAGCCTGTTCTGCAGCATGAGGCTCTCTGCATCTGCTTGCTCCTCAGTGTTTCATCCGTGATGGTATCATCTGGTTCACTAGTATTTCCATGCTGAACATATTTTCCTTCCTCTTCACTCATCGAACAGTCAAATCTTGATATCTTAAGCTGGTACACCCCAAAATAGCCAGGAACTGGGGAAAAAACCAGCCCTGAGCCTCCCTGCGGTCTCCTCATCTGTCTAGCAGAGATGGTGATGCTCAGCTGTCCATGTAGGGACTGGGAGATGAAAGCTATCATTTATTAAAGCCATTTGGGGACTTGTGTGTGAGAGGGACATTCCTGAGTTGGGGAGCTGATGACAATAAGTCTGGAAGACTTAATTTCCATCTCAGCAAGGCTGTTCTCCCTTCCTTGCCAGGCCTGTAGCTGTTTGGCAGGATGGGGGAACCTGCAGAGCTGACTCTGATGTTCTGCAGGTAAGTAAGAGAAACAATAATCTTTCTGATAAATGTTCTGCCTCTCCTTTATATATGGAAAACTTGACTTTGAAGCGGTGTTTAGGATGTCTTTCACACCCTCCCTTCCCCAGGAAACACTGGAAGGAACCTCCATGTCTTACCTCTCTTTGTAAAACCACCTTTCCTCTCTGTGTCTTTGTTGATAATGGTTGGGTGACTGCCACTTAGTCAACCAGTTCTGGGTGAAATTACAGAATCACAGACTAGTCTGGGTTGGAAGGGACCTTAAAGCTCATCCAGTTCCAACCCCCCTGCCATCAGCAGGGACACCTTCCACTAGAAATGGTCCAGAACTGCCAGCGTCGCTGCTGTGCACAACGTTTTGAACACAAAAGATGCTTCAGTGAAACAAACCCAGTAATTTCTATGGAACTCCAGTAAAATATGTCTTGTAGCTAATTATCTGCTTAGTTAACGTAGTAATACACGATTCTGTGAAAGCCTAAATAGATTAAACAGAAGTGGAAGTTTCTTGTAAGAGCCATTGATTGCTTTGTATGCTAATCACTGTTAATTATTTAACACAATGCTTTCAGGAATGACTGTTCTGAGAGGATCAGAAAGATTCAAGTGTCATTCTGCACAGACTCATTTCTCCATCCATTTGCAATTTTTTTTTTTTGCATTCTTTTGTCACCCTCTGCAATGGGGTTAAGAGTTCCCAGAGTCAGAAAAGGTGAGTTATTTCAGATCCTAGATTATCCCCGTATTCCAGCCCAGTTTCCTGGCAGACCTATGGTGCTTTGGCACAAGGACTTGGTGAGATTTTCTGCTGGGATTATTGTCCAGAGGGATCAGTCTTGCTTGATGCAGGACAGCTGCTGGCCCAGAACTCCAGTGTGTGCTGTGTGTGTGGAGGCAGAAAAGGATCTGGGATCCTATAGCAGCAGCTGTCCCCCTTGTTCCTTGTGGAAAGGTATCTTGTATTCCCAGACTTCTGGCCTTGAAAACATGGGGGAGGGTTAAATCACAAGGGATTTTTTTTCTTTTCCCCTCTGTATTTTGCAAATTCCAAGGTGGAGAGCAGCAGGTGGGAGTGAGGGAGCCCAGCTGCTGGGGCAACCAGCAGCTGGAATGGGCTGGCATGGGAGAAGCTGTGTGGTGGGTCCCTGTAAAAAACACACTTGTTCATGAAAAGAAATGGCAAGTTTCCAGAATGAGTGCCCTGGGAATAGGGAGAAACAAGCATTTTTGTGTCAGAGGGGACAAACTCTGTAGGGAATGTTCTCAGTCCAATACATGTAACCCAGGAATTTCCCCATGCAGCCCTCCATGGCATTTGTGACCAGCTAAGCTTCAGGGTAAGGCAAGGTCTGGAGAAAAACCACTATGGATGAGCCAAAATATTGGGGTTTTTTTAAATGTATTGGTAAGGAGGAAGATGTGGGTTCCTCTGTGTCACCGGGGGTTTTCTTTGCTGTGTAGCAACATCCACACTCGTGTCTTTTTGCTGCTTTCTTGGATACAGGGAGCAAAATAGTCTAGAGTTCATCCTTCTGCCTTCAGGGCAGGATCCGTCCTTCCTAAACCAGATTGTAGCCAATGTCTGTCTCACCCGCAGTCCAGCTGAGTGTTTTATTAGCATTACTATTTAAGATATTTTTTTTAATAATATCTCCAGTTTAGGGAGCTGGAGACCAGGTGAAAACTTCCACAGGACCATTTCCAGGGAGTTGTTTTCAGCAGGTGACCAATAGTGAAAACAACCCTGGGAGAGGAAGAGCTCGTGGTTTATTTTTTCTGGGTTTTCAGAGGTGTTTTCAGTCACCTGTAGTTCTGGGCTTTGCTTTTTATTGGTCAGCTGTGGAAGTTGTGCCCTTATATGTGAACGCTGAGGTGTGAAGGATTGCAGTTGTCTTTGTTCATTAAAATAGTCTGATTTTTTTTTCTTTTCCTCCCTCTCACCTGCAGTCTGTGACCCAAAGTGGTATTTTACACTTTGCTGCCTGCTTCCCACTGCCTTCCATGGGCATCAACAGCTTCAGCCCTGACCCTTATGTATTTCTTCTATTTATTTCTTATGTTCTCTATTACCTGTAACCAGCTGCCTGGACTAATTACATAGCTCTTTACAGCTCCCTGGGGTGGGCAGAATTGGTGTCTGTGTGCTGGTGTATAAATCAAGGTTGCATTTCTTCACCTTTCTTCATAGTCTAGTCTTTCCTCATTTTCCCTTTAATGAGGCCGTGGAGAATAGTCAGCGTGTTGTGCTATCACCTTTGCCAGTGTTTAATTGTCTTTGACTTTATGGTGTCGAGCAAAATCCGTACAGACATCCTCAAATGCACATCATCAGGGAAGAGGGATCTCTAACACTTTCCAACAAGGAGAACGAGAAATGTTCATTGGAAGCAATGCCAGTAAAGCCAAACACACCAGAAGATGTCAAAGGTAAAGTTCACCATAAAAACTGCAATTCCAAAGGGTGATCCTTCAGGACCACAGTTTGCAGTGGGCAAATGGTGCTTGTACATTACAGTTCCAACAGGATTTTTGAAATACTGAAGCTATATTCCTTCCTGCCTTCCAATTCTTCTCAGTGCAATACTTACCACTAAAAAAGGGGAGAGGCTTCTCCCTACATTCGTCTTCTCTTTCCTTTGTTTGGAGTTGAGAAGTTACAGAAAGGAGGAAACACAAAGGAAAAGACAACATCCACTGGCACGTGTTCTGGTGCACTCAGTGATAACAAAGGGGTAACCAAGCAGAGATTTAATATTTCAGTGTAATTTAAGTAAAAATGCTGTGCATTTTCTACCTAAAAAGTAAGAAAATTTAGTGGGATTTTTTTTTTTTAAATATAAAATAACTAGTTTTGCAAACTGTTAAGTGAAAGAAACATGATATCTTAAAATGAAATCAGCTTTGCTTGCTGTAAAGTATTTGTACCTGGACTTTATCCTCTTCTCAAGTACTTAAAGATGCCTCATCCCCTTTAGATCCTCACTGCCAGTTCGGGTTTATAGCCACCTGCAACGAATGTACCTCTTCCTCATCTTAATTTTATAGTATCACAAATCTTGTTTGATGCCTGTTCTAAAAATAAGTGTTGAACTTGTGGCTATTTGTAGAATTCTTCTTTTAAGCTCTGCCTCCAAAAGCTCTGTGACTTCTCTCCAGAATGAACGGCAATTCAGTGTGTTCATGTGTTTTTTCCTCTTAAAAGGCTGCCTTAAACTGAGCAATAGCTCTGGTTTTCCTAAATGTGATAGATCAGGCAGCGTAGGAGAAAAAAACCCCAAAACTAAAAAGCAATGTCACTCTCGTGCTTTGGATAGAAACTGGCAGCAAAAACTGTCTGTTTGTCAGTCTTTTGCAATTTTTTTATTGTGGAAAGTGCTAAATCAATGCATGTTCCCTATAGAAGTGCTTCTACTTGGTTAACCAGGTTAAATCACTTAGCTCTCATTTTATTATCTCGTTAGCAATCAAAACCCCATGTTTTAGGGTTCCAAGTTGATGTAGTTACATGGACAGCCCTTGAAATTTGCCAGAATCCCCTGGACTCCACTAATTCTAATTGCAGTTGGCACAGATTTGAAATGCAGGCAGCGATAAGCTGTTCTGAGTCTTGGAGCATTGGGGAGCAGAATGTGAAATGCTTATTCTATGAGGTTATTGGATCAGATTTAACCATTTTAGGGCAAAGCTAATTTTGCTAGGGAGCTAAAAAATGGGTCCGTGTGATGATGTGCATTCCTCTACAAATCAGTATGAGATGCAAGTGTAACTGCACGTGAACTTGGAGTATTGAGCAGCAGAGCTTGTCCGGTGTCAATGGGAATGATCACTTGAGTCCTTTCAGTCTTTAGTTTTCTATGATATTAAAATGAATTTTGTAAATATAGGCCTGTCCTGGCTGTTGGCTGACTGCAGACAAGAGTAGACCCAGCCATTGTCCCTACTCCTTCTCCACTCCCCTCCCTGGTCATTGTCCTCATTTCTCCAGTTCATGTAGACCTGGTATGATAGATTCTCCTTTCTCCTTCCTCCCATGGATGATGCTGATTGCTAATGGCTTGTTTATATCAAGAGTGGACTGATTGTATTTTCTACTTTCAGAGATTTACGTTTCAACCACATCAAGGAGATACAACCTGGAGCCTTCAGGAGACTGAAGAACCTCAATACCCTGTAAGTTCCACTCAGTGATCCTGCATTTATTACTTATGCTAGTGCTGTCCCCCATAAAAGATGGCCTTGGTCTTTTAGTTATCTCAGCCAAGTTGTGCATATCCAGCTAAAGCTTAACAATTCTCTCTGTTCTACCCTGGATCATGTTTCTTACCCTTTTTAATGAAATGTGCAATTTAATAACTTACTTTTTGGCAATTAGCCTGTCTTTAAAAAAAAAA
>NW_010296879.1:0-203 GCF_000700745.2 Antrostomus carolinensis | reverse complement strand
CCCTCCCCAAGGCCCCCCACAGCCAAGCTCCAAGTCTCTACCATCACTGCAAGTTGCACAACAATTTGAGAGCCCATTAAAAACCCTTCTACCTCCACAGACGTGTTCTTAGATCAAGTAGATAGTTAAATCCTGCTGAGTACCCCAGAGCTGCTGCCTCCCTGCTGTTGGCCCTCCTGCCCAAACTGCCTCCATCCTGCCTG
>NW_010296878.1:0-261 GCF_000700745.2 Antrostomus carolinensis | reverse complement strand
GGTTGGAAATCCATCCCCTGGCAGATCCCGTGGTGACCTTGGAGTCACCAACTCCAGGAGAAACAGGACAACAAGGGTGGGGTGGGATGGAGACCCCCATGGCCACGGTCCATGAAGAGCAGAGGGGGGAACCTGATGGAACCCATAAACCACGTGGATGCCGCCCTGCGCCAGCCAAAACCGTGTCCTTGGTGGAACATTGCTCATCATCTCATTATCATCTCATTATCATCTCATTATCATCTCATTATCATCTCATTC
>NW_010296877.1:3578-6607 GCF_000700745.2 Antrostomus carolinensis | reverse complement strand
GCAGCACTTAGCGAGTGCTGGGGGGTTTGTGACCAACCCCTCGTCATCCTGACGCGCTCAGCAGCGTGCAGGCAGAGCGAGCCTTGGTAGCAGCTCTGCACAAGTGCAATGCCATCATTCTGCTGAGATCTTTGGGGATAAATAGGGCTGTGTCCACGGAAGCTCACAGGATGGGCAGTGTATCCGCACCAGGGGTGAAGGGAGTGATGTCCATGGGGCACATCCCAACCCCCCAGCTTGTGGGGACTGAGAATTTTAGGGGCTTTTCTCTGAAAACGACAGAAAAGCATCAGCCCAGAGGCACTTTGCAGGCGGAGGGCCGAGGCTGGAGGCACTTAATGGTTTTCCACCTGCGGGAGCTGCGGAAATGCTACCAACAAAGCCCAGGCTCTGCTGCCAAGCTCTTACAAGCTAATCAATTAAAGCATCACAGCCAGGCAGACGGGGCAGAGCAAAGCAGTGCAGGATGGATTTTTTTTTTTTTTTTTCCTTGCAGGATGGATTTTTTTTTTTTTTTTTCCCTCATGAAAAGAGCTTTAGAACAAATCCCTTTTTCCCCCACAAAGAGAGCAACCAGCCCCTGCAGAGAAAGCCAGCCCCAAGGAGAGCCCACGGGTGGGCTGGGAGGGGACTGCTGCCTCCCCTGCCAGGTACAGTCACTCACTGCCAGTTTGTGCCACTGTCCTGCTCCCTGTGTCACCCGGGTGCTGGCTCCCTGGGTGATGCCCAAAGCCTGAGAGATGCGGGTATGTCCCTGCCAGCCCATGGCTTTGCTGCGGGCCGGGGCACAGAGCCCATCAGGGATTTGCAGCGTGTGAGGGCTGCCACTGCCTCTGCAATGCTGTCACCGAGCAAAGCTCCATCCCTTGCTCCAGCTGCAGGAGCTGCTGGTGGTTTCTCCAACCTGGTTGACGCCGATTGTTTTTCCTGCTGCAAAGGGACCTTCCAGTCTCTCAGACCTCCCAGTCCCTCCCAGTGCTGCCCAGAGCACGGCTCTCCCATCCCCAGGCCCTCTGTTTTGTGGCACAGAAATTAGCATTTGACTGGCGAGACGACATCTGCTTTAATAATTCATCCTGCGCTGCGAGCCGGGTTGTGCCGTGCCAGTGCACAGCTCCGCACAAGTTAACCAGGCTGCTAATCTCCTGCTTGTAAATCTAATCAGTAGTGATTTTATATTTACCTGCAGATCATAAGTGAGAACACGAAGCAGTGACAGAGCTAAGCACCGGTTCTTAATGGGCTCATTAATAATTCCTCCATTTGAAGATGATTCCTCATTGCTGTTCTCTGAGATCTGTCAATGAGCTGGTTCTTAACCCACTTAAGATGCATGGCACTGATACCACATCGCGCTGCTTTTCATGAGAACACGGCTTGATACCGCATCAAACACATTACAACAACCTAGAGCAGCCATTCAGATACCTTCCTCCATCAAATGTATCGTCTCTTCAAACATTACCATCAGCTGTCTGAGAAAAGCTGGTGTTCACAACGCCATGGTTACTGGTGCTAATTGTAATCTCCTTTTTCCTTCTTTCCCGTCTTTTGCTGTTCTTTTTCTTTGCCCATAGCCAGGTGTGGTGGTTTCACCGTCGGGCATCGGTGCCGTGACAGAGCTCGCCTGCTCTCTGGCATCTCAGGGATTATTCACAATCAGCATCACTGAGAAATGCTGATTGCATCAGCTCCACACAAAGTGCTTTAAAAGATTCCTGTGGGGAAATCGTTTGGGCTGACTGGATTAAAAATATTTACCTCTGGTCAGGGCTCAGGATCTGCCTTGTGCCCTCCCTGGGGTGTCCCTGCCTGAATTGAGGTGCTGAGCACTGATGCTGCCCAGGGCCAGGGGACACCAAAAAGTGTGGGGAGGTGCTGGTGTAAGTGAGAAAGCCAGGACATCTTCCTGCAGACAATGAATACACTATGGTAAACGGAGAATAATGCAGAGGCAAAGAAACCCCTTTTTCTGGAGGCTGGTAGGACAGCACTGAAACCATTGCTGCACTTTGCTTCACTTCAAAAAAAAACTTTCAACAAAACATCTTTTTATTCTTCAAGGAAAAATTGCAAGAGAGGACAACATAATTCTGTGCACTCAGGAATTTACCAATTCCCTTTTCCATATCAGTAACAGTAGCTGGTGCAGAGTAACTTATCTTGCAATTTATATGGGATGCGATGAGTAAATACCAGCAGTGTCCTGGCGTGAATACCAATGTTGCAGTGGATAGAGAGAACAGAGGCCCAGGTGGGAAAGCCTCGACAGAGCAGGTATTTTTTGGCAGCTGGTAATGTGTACGAGGCATTTTTCTCCATGCCCTTGTGGAAACCATCAGTGTTGTGCTGGCGATTCTCTTCTCACCTGTGCTTGGCCCAGGAGCAGCCCCAGGGCTGGGCTACCCAGCACCCCGGGCACCAGTCCCTCCCCTCCTGCTCGGCAGGCCAGCCGCTGCCTGCCATCCCCGCAGCGGGTTTGTTTCTCTCAGCCCCCTCCAAACCCCAATGGCCAATAGAGAGCCTATTTTTGATCAGTGCAAAGTCTTCTTCTGTTGACAAGGAACAAGGACTTCCCTCCTGAAAGGGCCCCCAGCTGTGCCCACAGGCAGCGGCTCCGGGGGCTGGAACCCAGCCTGGCCTCCGACTCAAACCCCTCATTCAGCGCCGGCGTTTGTGAGGCAGAGCAGGAGGCAGCTCTCTCCCGAAGCCAAAGGCTGGAGCAGCTCTGCCATCTCGGAGGGACAAAGGCCTTTTCTGCCCCGGGACAATATTGCCACTCACCAGCGATGCCCCCCGGGCCGCGGAGCCTGGAGACCGCTCCTCAGAGCCGCCATTCAGCTGCGCTACGGGACACCTCGGCAAACGCTGAGGTTATTTTTCCGCTTCCTCCAGGCATTGAAGCTCCTCCAGGAACCACGGAGGAGGGGGTAGAAGCTTCCCAAGAAAGGCACAGGGAGGAGGTTGGCCCCATATGTGCACTGAGGGCTGGGGGGGCAGGAGCCCAGCACCCCACACCTGCCCCTGTG
>NW_010296877.1:3126-3563 GCF_000700745.2 Antrostomus carolinensis | reverse complement strand
CACAAAGCGGCTGTACGAGCCTGGGGTCCTCAGCAGGAGCCCGGGAGCAGCTCAGTGTGGGGCTGGAGACAGGACTACCAGATGTACCCTGGCTGGGGTCTGTCCTCCCAGCGCCTCTGTCCCTCTCTCCCACTCGGGGCTGCCCTGTACCCCCCAGCACTGGGGTCTCAATGTCCCACAAGCACCAGGGGAAGCCCACCTTGCTGCTGACCCATGGCATCTCTGCTCCGAGCCCCTGCCCTCCTTACTCTGGCACTGGGGAGAGGCACCTGCACCCAACTCACATTTAAGCTATGAGATGCTCTTCAACGAGGTTTCTGATAGCTCAGGGTGGAGGTCTCAGCTCATCAGGAGAAATCACTGTGCCCAGACTGGGAAGGCTCCTTCCCACAGCATTGGAGGTGCCACCATGGCCACCCTGGCACATGCTGCTGGAG
>NW_010296877.1:2823-3091 GCF_000700745.2 Antrostomus carolinensis | reverse complement strand
CATCCCCACTGCCCAGCACCGCTGACCCCAGTGATGCTCCAGCCTGAGCTTGGGGATGACCTGGCTGTCCTTGCTGGGGACAGCCTCAGGGCTGGGAACGAGGGCCCAGAGATGTGTCACTGTCCATAAAATCACCGGGGACAGCCAAGGGTTCCCAGCCTCTCAGCTGAGCTAGAGATCTCCAGATCCAGGGACTCAGCTGCAGGCTGGGCGCTGGGCGACGTCCTGGTGAGGCTGGGGGAGATTAAGACCCACAGGACGCTGGTCA
>NW_010296877.1:2131-2805 GCF_000700745.2 Antrostomus carolinensis | reverse complement strand
GGGCAAACCCGCCGTGGCCCCTGCCCGGATGGGGACAGCAGACACACAGACCACATCTCTGCATCGTCCCCGCTCCTGCACTTGCAGGTTTCAGCGCAGTAAAACCCTGTGCAGCGGCGGCACCAGTGCTGTGCCGGTGCCAGCCCAGCCTCTGCCCACCAACCTGGCGGCTCCGATGGCTGCAGGGTCGGTCCCACCCCAGTGTGGGATGCTTCCCACGAGGCGGATGAGTCCAGGGGCTCCTTAGCCAATGCGTGGGCTGGACAGAGCCCCTGGCCTGGGCTGCTCCTGCCCCACGAGGTGTGGGGAGCTGGGGGCTGAGGGCGATCGGTGGGTGCAACTGCGGAGAAAATGCAGCAGCTGCTGCATCACCATCAGGAGAAGAAATGAGATTGATTTTCCAGCTGGGTTTGGATCTCATGGATCTCACCAGCTGTGACAAGCGGAGCACAGGCACGGCCAGTGTGGCGAGGTGACACATCCTTGCACACCCATGTGCCAAGGAGAGGGAGGCAGCTGTGGGGCAGACCTGAAACGGGGGCAAAGCAGGTCTGAGGGGCTTCAGGCTCTTGCTGGCGTTGCAGATGACAGACCTCAGGCAGGGAGTCAGGTGAGGCTGGGGACAATGAGGGACAGGGAAGCGTGGTGCCCCATGCTCCCCGCGGGAGCACCCG
>NW_010296877.1:0-2104 GCF_000700745.2 Antrostomus carolinensis | reverse complement strand
CACCCCCAGCCGCATCCCAAACCGTGGTGAGCAGCACTCGTCTGCTCACCAGAAAGGCACCATCTCTCTTGTAATGTCTTATCTTCAAGCTCCTCTTGCTAAGTCACATCTGACTTAATTATGGTAATTAAGATTGACATTAATACAAGATTAAAATGTGAAATTAAAATTAGCTGTGAAACTTATCTGAATTTTTAGTGTGCTTATTGATTTTCTTCACTGTTAATCAAAGGTCCGAGGTAACTGCCGATGAACATGGTGCTAATTAGAGCAATGCCCACTCAAGCGGCCCCAGGAGACGCTTCTCTTTATTGCCTTTCGAATACCCCGGCCCTCTGACCACACAAACATCTGAGTGCTGCCCAAGGAGCAGGAGCAATTCCTCCTCTTCTGCACATCCCTGTGGCTGCCTGACCCTCTCCCTCTATGCAGCTGGGTCGTGCACATGGTGAGACACCATGATGCCTGGTGATGCCTGGTGACGATGCCTGGTGACAATGCCTGGTGATGCCTGGTGGTGCATGGTGATGCATGGTGGTGCACATTGATGCACGTTGATGCATGGTGGTGCCTGGCAATGTATGGTGATGCCCCAGCAATGCACAGTGGTGCACAGTGATGCACGGCAGTGGGCAGTGCTGGGGGAGCTGGTCCAGCTGGAGGAGGCTCAGGGTGACGGGTCCCTCTCCGTGCACATCACCGTTGTTTCTCAGACTGAGATTTCACAGGCCATCAGGCCTCAGTGCTGGCTGCACGGGGAGGTTGGAGGAGGAACATCGTTCAAATCACCCTGTTACCCACCAGCTATGGGAAGAGCATCCCGCAGTGCAGCCCACCCCACACAGCACCTCCATACCTGCTCCCTCCTCCCCACTGCCTCCCAGCTCACCCAAGTCCCCAACAAAGCTGCCAGGGGGATGGGGTACCCCAGCACCCCTGTGAGACCCCCGGGCTCACTGAGCAGCACCGTCCCCGGTCCCCCTCTCCCCAACCCCAACAACTTTTGCCACTTTGTGGGCATTTCTCCATGACAAACACAGAATTTGTTCTTTTTTTCCTGCCTGTTACCATGGCACTGGTGTGATTATCTGGCTATCTTAGGAGTTTACTACAATGCAGATGAACACAATAAAAATCACTCAAGGAAAACTGCTAAATGAGAGACAACTTTTATCTTTAATAACGGCAGGTGGGGAGGGAAGCTGGGGATGGAGCAGAGGGGGGACCAGAGCAGGCCACTGCAGATAGCTTTGTTAGACCAAATTAAACCTCTGAGCAAGCGAATCCCACTTTGTATATGAAAATGACAGTGTTAAATAACATGCTGCACCTCTCGGCGAGTTCTCTCTTTTTCTTATTTTGTCCTTCTCTCGCCTGCTGCCCAACTGCTCCCAGCTGGCAGCAGCCAGGAGTGACACAGAGAATGCAAATGACCCCGCTGCCCGCACAGCCCGCGTCCCGCTCCTCCACATCCCCGACTCCCGCTTCTCCCGCTTGCACCGGCCTCGGGAGGAGGAATTCTGCAGAGCCCGGCAGGGAAAAAGGCAGCAGGATCAGTCCCCGTGTTTGGATGGTTTCTTGACTCGCTGTGTTCTGCGTGGTGGCATTTGTAGTGATTCCAGTACGTGATTATTGTTGCTGAGGTAACGGGGTTGGTGTAATTGCTCTCTCAAAGGTAGCAGGGACTTCTCAGATGACAGCGTCAACAAACGGGCTGTCTGGGGGAATGGCTGGCCTGGATCTCATGGTGTTTGACACTCGTGTCGTGCTTCTGGACATTGTTCTGGCTATTTGACTTGACAGGCAGAGTGGCCGGGAGGAGCAGGCAGCTCTCAGCGAGAGGTGATTTACAGTAAACATTTCAGGTTGGGATTTGGGATTTCCAGAGGACGAAATCTCCTTTCCTGTTCTTATCAAAGTCAGCGCAATTACACCACGGGCTCTGATGGGCTCGGGAGAAGGCTGCTGGAAGCTCTCAGCTTCTTGCAGGTGTTGGTGGCCCAGGCAGGGGACATGCAGGACCAGATCGGGCAGGGAGCTCCTGGGAGCCAAGAGGGCTGTGCTCCCACCCATAGACGAGGAGGTTGTGGAGCTCCAGGACCAG
>NW_010296876.1:276-529 GCF_000700745.2 Antrostomus carolinensis | reverse complement strand
CGTGCAACGCATAGCCTCGTCCCTGCTGAGCCTAAAGCAAACAGGGAGCTGTGAGGGCGCGGAGGGCAGGTCCTCCCTGAGCTGGCAGGGACAGGGGTCTCTGTCAGGGACGCTGGAGCAGGCTGGGCTGGTTTGTACCCCCGCCCTGACGCACAAACGGCAAGGGCTGAAGGAGGTACCCAGCCCCAGGTGGATCAAAGGGAGTCCTGGGGGAACACGGCCTCGTTCGCCGGTGACTCACGGCTCTGGGACT
>NW_010296876.1:0-228 GCF_000700745.2 Antrostomus carolinensis | reverse complement strand
GGCGGTGGCCAGGAGCTGCGGGAAGAGGCCATTTGAGTGGGAGGATTTTCCTTCCCTCCCTCCAAACGTCCAGCACGGGTCACAGCTGGAAACTTCTTATTAGACATTGTCTTTGGGGAGTGCCAGCCCTGTGGCAAGGCGGGCAGGGCCGTGCAGCCCCCTGGGCATCCCCTGGACCCCTGTGCTGTCATCAGGCAGGGGTGAGCCAGCCAGCCCCTCGGCTGCTGA
>NW_010296875.1:0-264 GCF_000700745.2 Antrostomus carolinensis | reverse complement strand
TCTCCTGCTCCGACACCAACATGACGATGACAGACACCTTCTGCTCGTAGATCATCAGCCAGAAGTCGGCGGCGGTGCCCAGCAGCGGTGCCTGGGTGGCGATGATGGCAGGACAGTAGGGTGACAGGTCCTCCACCCGGCTGGCGTTGATGTAGTCGTCCTTGCCGGAGCGCAGCACCACGCGGTTCCTGTCGTAGGGCATGATGTCCTGGTGCCGGTTCTTCATGGAGTAACAGCGAGCGATGGCGATGGACAGCTGCCTGG
>NW_010296874.1:0-7497 GCF_000700745.2 Antrostomus carolinensis | reverse complement strand
TCCCCCCGACAATTCTTAATGTTTTGCAAAACTGAATTGCAGAAGTGTTTGATTTACCTACCTTTTTTGGTATGCAGTCCCCTGAGGACAAAGGATGTCATTTGCAAGATACCCACCCTGTAACTTAGAATAAGCAAAATTGTGCTGATGTTTCTTTTTGGGTACCTTATGCTGTACTTGTGGCGTTTGGCAGAGGTTTTCCAAAAGATTCTCAGCTTGATGCATCTTTTTTTTGTGTGCACAATTTCACTTGGGTTGCTTTTAGTTGACTTTTTTCCCTAGAGGCACCTGTCTCCTGCCACATACCCATCAAGACTAATTGCACCATCTGGAAGACTTTTGTGTAGCTGTTACTCCTGCAGAATATCTCTTGGGAGCTTAACTCAGAATGTGAATGTGACCCCTGAAGCCATGTCAAGTAGCTGCAGTAGTTTCTGGTGTCTAAAGGATGATCACCGTAGGCTTTATTTGTTTCAAGTCTAATGCTGTTTGCTTTAGTGTGGATATGTTACATGTCAGTAGCACAACTTCAGTCATGTTTTGCATGGAATTGGACTTTGACTACTGGTTTGGTAATTAATAGAAAATCCTGTCTAAAGTTACATCCAAACCATCTGTAACATACAGGATATACGATTAGATGTAGAAATGACAGACATGTTGCTCCTTATTATTACACTACTTAATTTTTATGTCCTGTTCTTCCCCACCACCCACATCTGCGCTTCTCATTAGTAGTTTTCCACAAAGAATGCGGGACATTCATTACTAGCCGTGTTGCAACCCCCTTGAATAGCTCTGAACGCTTGTTTTTGTTATTGCTATGAAACTGTTATAGTGTTTTCAGCACAGGTAATTTTCTGCTTCTGTTCCTCAGCTAGTCTGAATCAGGTAAAAGCACTGTAGCGCTTCACTTATAGGGGTATCTATCTAAGCAGAGCCTTATATTTAAAGGCTAGTGCTTTATAATCCTGTGGTGAATGCCTTTTTCTCTACTTCTCTAATATCCTGTCCCTTGGACAGCTGTAGAGCACTGGGCATGAAAAACCAGCGTTCTTATTTTTAAAAGTATCACCGTATTTTGCTAGATTTTGCTTGTCGATTATTTTTAAAATGTTACTCGTTTCTCATAGGATCCTGCATTTAAGGCACTCTGATTTTACCAGCATACATATGTGGAAAAAAGCATGAAACCACTTTTCTTTAAAAATGGTGGACTTGTAATTAGTGCTGAGGAAATCTATTTGAATTCAGTTGCATCATCTGTGTAAATTTTGTGCTTGTGAGTAATGTGGTCAAGTGAAGTTCAAGCCAGAGAATACTTAGACCACATCAAACTATTATGATTCTGTATGCAGGATACATGCACTCTATATATTATTCATTATATATATTTTCTGGTTTTTTTTCCTGGATAGTTTAATGTTTGTTGTGGCTCTGACTTGGGAAACCTGTAGAGTTTTAACTGTTTTGGCTACGTGCTGTTAACTGTATATTAGAACCTGTTAAGAAAAATTATTAAAATTATTGTGCTTGGTGAGCATAAACATATGCAAGTGATAAATTCACAGACTACTGAAGGCAAGCAGCTGTCCCCTCCTCTTTAAAATCCCTCACTACATGTATTTGGTAAGCAAAATAAAGGTGGAGGTTGCAGAACTGCAACATGTACTCTTGGGAAGAGATCTGAGCTGCGCCAGCTTTCCTGGGTTTGAGTGGTTGGGAAGTCCTGTGGACTGGTGTACGAAAGAAATCATTGTCTGCTCCAGGAAGTTATATAGTATCTTCTTTTCAGTGGTTCTTATGCTGTTTTATTCAGGGTTTGTTTTGGTTGTTTTTTTTTTTTTTAGAGGATCTTTGAGGATGGAAGAAGACTGCTGGTGGCTCTGTGGTCTGGTTTCTTCTCAAGAAGTTACATTTCGATCTCGTGCTAAAATCTGTGCTGAATGTCTTCCACTTAAATATTGATTACCTGTGTTCTCCTGATTTTCAGAAACATTTTAATTGGTTTATTTTAAGATAGCTAGCAAGGTAATGTGTTAATTGCTATTTGCATTTTACTGCTCTGTTAAGAGAGACTACCTTTTAATTGCATTATTGCAGATTAAGATTGATGGCTAGTACTTGCTTTTAGCTAAATTTCAGCTTTCACTGTAGATGTTTGGTATCCACTTGGTTCTTAAGAGCTCAGCTTAGTTGAACCAAACAGTTACCGTATGAGGCCATGCACACTTGCTCTGTCTTTTGGAAATTTAGCAGAAGTTGATACCTTCTCTAACACCACAGCTGCTCACGTTGCTGAGTGTGTGGGGTGTAGTGCCACCAGGCTTGGGTGTCCTGGCTGTGCCAGCCCCTAAGTCTACAGGTGAAGGAAGTGGGATGTGGGCATGTTTGAAAGGCACACAACAAAAAGCCATGACCTTTTTTGGCTCATTAGACCCCACCAGAGCTAAAAATGTTGTGGGTTGTGGTAGAAAGCCGTATGAGCCATACTGGCCTCCTCTTGTGTTCATTGTTAGTGGCATTTGTAGGCTGTAACTGCGCTGGGTGAGCTCAGGGCTTCTCTGGAGGGGGAAGGAACAACAGCCTGGAATCAGTGCAGGTGTGAAGGTCAAACCCAGTAACTGTCTAGTACCAGATACCTGGGCAGACCCTCTTGTTCTTCTAGAGCTTTTGAGAGTTGTAGTTTGTGCCATTTCCCCGTTGCCATAGGAAAGGTTGTAAAGACTCCAGAAAATAAGTCAAGATTTTTTTTTTTCAGTAGTACAAGAGCTTTCACACAGAAGGGTGCTGTTTAAATTAGCAATTATTTAATATTTATGTGTCTGTGTAAATGAAATAGTATACTGAAGATATTCTTGCCTTGTGATGTAGTGTAAATGTAATGAAATAAATCCAAATGAAACTGTAGATTGCATCCACTGTTTCCTTTATTCAAATGTACTTCTGAGATCAACATCTTAGATTTTCACTCAGAAAGACAGTTCTGTTTTGATTTCCTTCAATTATTAGAGCTAAATCGTACTCTGGAATAAAATTAATTGAAGTGCTTAGTAATCTGTGATGCAGTTCTTCATACGATTTATTTAATAAATATTTAGATGATATCAAAGATATAGGCTTTTATTGGAAATTAGTTTACAAATTTAATAGCATCTGGAATGTATTATCCTTTTTTCTAGCAGTTTAGCCCTATTGATGAACACAGGAAGTGGAAAGCAGCTTGACAAGGACAGGAAGAATACAATTTGAGACATTGCAGTCTAAAGGGAAAGCTAAGCTTGTTTCAAAACAAGTTAATTTCTGAGATGGTGTATCTTGAGTGGTCCTTTAGAATTGCTTTCAACAGGTATGTTTTGGGGGGCAGTTTCCTTCTAAACCCAAATTTAAAGGTGTGGCATTTGAAACAATTCTTTTGATGAAAACAGCCTGTCTCTACTTCATTTATCTCTTAACTTTTATTTTGTATCTTTCATCAGGTTCTGCAGTCTATTCCTAATATACTTAGACGTGTTATATGTATTGTGTGGTCTGTTCATAACCACTGATCTAAATAGTTTACTTTCGTCAGGTTATATATTTTCGTTGTACCTTTCCTCCTTTTCCTTTCTTCTCTTGAAGTACGAAGTTTCTTTCTTTTGGCTTTTTTTTTTTTTTTTTTTTTTTTTTTTTTGTAGTTCAGACAACAAACTGAAAGCTCTTATGTTCCTGTTACAGTAGATCACATTGAATTATTCCAAAATACTCCTTTCATGACATGGCATGAAATGCAGGACATATGCTGCTCCTTGGAAATAAACACGATGTAATCCTCAATGCTTGCTTTTCTCTGCAATAGTAGTATTTCATTGTAAGTGTCAGGTAAAGGATGACAAAAGATCATGATTAATAATTGCAGTTTATTTCCATGCAAATGTGAATATTAAAGACTTGATGAAATGATGGCAGCCTGAGATCTGAATCTTTCTTTTCTCTTTGGTATGACCAGTGAAAATGGATT
Source organism: Antrostomus carolinensis (assembly GCF_000700745.2). Taxonomy (NCBI): domain Eukaryota; kingdom Metazoa; phylum Chordata; class Aves; order Caprimulgiformes; family Caprimulgidae; genus Antrostomus; species Antrostomus carolinensis. Next base: position 3,497 of record NW_010296874.1, on the reverse strand, counting down.
GTGAAAACATGCTTTTTTTCCTTTCTTTTTTTGCAGGGGTTTTGTGTACGATAGCCGAAATAATTTACAGATGCGAGGTTTGGTCGTGTTGCTTATTTCAAAAGCTGCTGGACCCAGCACAGCCGAACTCTCTTTCCAGCACAACATGGTCAGTGGAATTTATTCCAGGTATGTAATAACTTTCTTCAGCAAGATAGGCCAGGGTACATTTGATGGGCAACTTCATGGTAGTATCAAAGCATTTTAAATGGCTTGCTCAGCTGTTAAGGAAAATCAGTACTTACCTAATTACAAAACTTTGTTTTTCAGAGTTATTAAAAGCTTTCTACAGTGAAAACCATTTACTGTTTGTATAGCTCTTATAATATCCACACCTGTATCTGAATTGTGGCTTTTGCGCCCAACCAAATTAAAAACATTTGGATCAAGATAGTTATTTTGAAATTTCATGTTGAGGGATACTTAGAATCAAAAAAGTAAAGATGCTAGAAAATATTTTTAATAGAGTATTTTCATTTTGAGTTACTCAGGTGTTACTGGGGTAGACTTACCAGAAATTCCAGAGTCAGATTACCAGTCTTGTGGAATACCAGTTGGTTTCACTGAGCGCGTAAGTTTTGCTATAGCCCCTTTGAAGGATATTTTTCCATGAAATAGCAATGTAGAATAAAGTTTTTATCTCCCATGTGTCACAGCAGAATTACTGAGCCTACCATCAAGGTTCCTCAGGCTCTCACTGAGATAATTATGCTTCATTGAGCTCCTAAATATTTTTTTGCATATTTAAACTAAATTACTTAGTAAAATACTAGTAACAACAGTAATCAAAAACAGTGCTTGCTCTCCTTTGAGTATTTGATAGTTAACTGTTCCACTGAAGTATTAAGTGAGATCTGCTTGAAAAATTGTAAAATTTGAATTTTTGAAATCCTTTTGAGAAAGTGAGTGCTGCTTGGTCAGGGGAACAGACTGTCATATTTTCAGTTATTTGTGTTTCTGATCACTGTGATGTATTAAATGAAGATACACAAACTTAGTGGCGCGTTTGTATCCTAATTTATTTTAGAAGTGTAGAGATAACATTGTAAAATTGAAAAGACCAAACAAAGAAAGATGTTAAAATGTATGTAGTATCTTCACATAACAGAAAAAGAAAATATGTATGAATGGATACAGACAAAAATAACAATAACTAAGAAAAAAGACAAGGTTATAAAAGAGGCTGGTTATGGAGGGCTTTGTTGTCCCTTTAGCTGTTTAATTCCATTCTTGTTTTGTTTCATCCTTAATGTCCCCTTAGGGTTGTAGAATTTTTATATTTATATGCAAATGATCCTGTATGAAAGCATAATTCTAGTTAGTTAATTATGGCACAGGAGGTATTTTAGTTTGTTTTGTAAATGATTAAAAAAGTTTACTTTAAGTATGCCTCATAAAAGGAGAGAAAAAGCATTATTTTTTTATAACTAAGTTCTTGAGTATGATGGCTCTGACCATGGAGGTAATGTTTGAGTGTTTAAAGCTGCCGTTGGGAAGGTGACTAGTGGAAGTATTCATTAAGGAGCAAATAAGACCTTGAATTAATAATGAGCCAGTTGGTGTAAATGGACATCATTGGAACTATGCCAGTTCAACCAGCTGAAAATCTAGCCTAATAGTCTAAGTTTGAGCAAGTCAATAGCCATTATAATATTATAAATCTAGTTCAGAGTTACAAAGGTACTCCAAAAATGAAGCAGCTTCGAATACGCCCACACAGGTTCACTTAAGGTTCATTACTGACTGCAAAAGTGATGACTATGGAGTTGTTAATTTAAATGGATTTTCAATGACACTTTAAGTCTGTAGCATGGTGTAAATACAAGCAAACTGATGCACGCTAGGAGAATGCCGATGTGTTGTTTCATTTTGTGCCTAAGTGGCCAGTTCTTGCCCTCCACTGAAGTCACTGTGAGCTTTGCCTTTGACTTTGGACTCCTTTCTTTATTTAAGATACTTTTCCAAATAGGTTCTTAAATGTGAGTCTAATTTCTGATTTTTATTTCTCCATTGTATAAAGCTGAGAACAGGCAGCTTGTAAACTTGTGATCTTAAAGGGCTTTTGTGCTTGTTTTATGTATTACAAATAGTGGTTTACAAACTGCTTTCTCCTGAATAAGAACAAAAGAACGTTGTTTTCCAGTAGTACATTTTTATCTGCTATCTTGGTTACAGTGTAATTATATATGGTGTGTATATTAGATGTACATGTCAAAGGCAAAGTATATTCCTCAGTGATATGAAGAAATACGCTTAATCCTTTGTTGTTCATATATGTCTCCAGCTTTGGAAAGTATTTTTTGGAAATGGATTCTTACAGATTTTCAGCTCAGCTGTAAAGTATACAGTTCTTTTTGTTACCATGCCATATAATTACTTCATCTTTATATATAATATTTTGCTGGAAATATTATTTCTGGCACTGTAATGACCATCTTCATTGCCTGATACTTACGTGCTGTGAACGTTATATTGTGGACTATTAGCTGGGATATGGCTCACTTGATTTTAGGGTACTTAGTAGTGATTAATTAATTGTATTCCTGAAATCCGAGCATGAGCTAAGTTGTTCCAGTACTTGTCAGCGATTGCACCAGCCCAGTCTTTCTTTTCCCACTGTTTGTGTTGGAACCAGCTCTTGTGCTCCCTTTAAATATGCAGTCCCACAGTGGATAGCCAGGTTACATCAGTTCACTATATCTGGTACTGTGCTAAATGTACAATCTCTAACCAGGAAGATGTAACACTGTGATAATTATTTAACTCAGAAAACCTCAAAAAAAACATGGTGGACTCTTTCATCCTGGAATCTGGCATGTTCTGCATAACCTCTTCTCCTTATTTCATGTTCTTGAATCGCAATATAAGCAAGTGTGGTGGTTTAACCACAGTAGGACCATGTGGTCCTGCACTCGCTCCCCCCACCCAGTGAGATGGGATGGGAGACACAACACAGGGACACAGATTAGGATGAGGACAGGGACAGCTCCCTCACCAGTTATGGTCACGGGCAAAACAGACTCAACTTGGGGAAGAAAAATCAATTTAATTTGTTACCATTCATCCAAGTAGCACAGTGAGACATAACAACCACATCTTACAACACCTTCCCCCACCCCTCCCTTCTTCCCGGGTGCAAATCACTTTGCTCCTGATATCTCTACCTTCTACCCCTCAGCAGCACAGGGGGCAGGGAATGGGGGTTCAGTCAGTTCACCTCTGCTGCTCTTCCTGGCATGAAAGTCCAGGAATAAGATGTTTCAAAGCGATCTTCCCATGGAGTCATGGACCTCTTTGGGCTCGGCTCCCTGCTCCAGCATGGGGACATCTATGGGCTGCAAACGGGCCTCTGGTCTAGCACACCTCCTCACCCCCCAGCTCTGGGGGTCCACCCCTGCTCTGGCACTGAGCAACTTTGGGGTCTCAGTTCAGTCACAACTGCCCTCAGGCTCAGCTTC
>NW_010296873.1:0-2898 GCF_000700745.2 Antrostomus carolinensis | reverse complement strand
CAGTGTCAAATGCTTTGCTGAGATCAAAATAAAAAGAAGACAATTTATTACCTGGAAAAATATAAGCATTGTTTCCTTGGCCTGGTTTGAAGGTTCTTCCATCTTTTAGAGTCACCAGCTCAAAGGGACTGCCACTGGCAAACAAGCAACGACCCTGTTAAACAGAGGAATAATCACAGTCAGGCAACATCTAAAGAGTAATACTTAAATAAATCCCTTGCTGACTCCATTTCTACAATCCCAGAATGACAATGACCAAACCCAGTCTTTCCAGTAAGGCTTGGGAGAGATAAAAGAACCAGTAAGCATCTGCATGTTTCTGAAGCTGCAATATTTCTGTAGCAAACATCTGGAAAGCAAAAGAGGCAAGTACACATGTTGAACTGTGCAGCTTTTTAAGGAGTGGAAGTGATCTAATTGTTTTATCATTCATTATTCTTTAAGACAATGATGACTTAGAGGAACTACTTGCACACAAAAGAAAGTCCTTATGTGTTAACCATTATTAGAACCATAACCAGCTATCAGGAACCATGGCCACAAGCCAGGACCCACCACCATAGGAACTGGATATAAAATGGAGTAATGGCTTTAGATGGAGCTGAGATGTGAGGAAGAAATTGTTTGGTGTGAGGGTGGTGAGCCAGTGTCCCAGGTTGGCCAGAGAAGCTGTGGCTGCTCCTCCCTGGAAGTGTTTGTGGCCAGGCTGGATGAGGCTTTGAGCAACCTGGTCTAGTGGAAGGTGTCCCTGCTGCTGGCAGGGGGGTTGGGACTGGATGAGCTTTAAGATCCCTTCAACCCAAACCATTCTATGATTCTATGACTGTACAAAGACAGCTGAATAATGACCACTTCCAAAAAAAGTCTGAAATAGAAGTAGAGTAACAAAAAGTGATTTATTTGCTGATGGGTGGGAGGGCGAGGAGGGACTGCTGGATCCTACTTGTATCCTGAGAGCTCTGAGAGGAGTGGATAATGCACTTTCCTTATCCTTCATTTGAAAAGGATTTTAATCAGCATGAAATATTTAAACAAATCCAGAGTTTGGAGTGTGAAATACACTCTCTGGATAAACGACCCTTTCCTCAAGCAGTAAAACCCCTGTAAGCAAAAAAATCTTGTGAGTAACAGGTTTAATAACCTTCCTTTAAAATATTTAAAGCTCACAGAACTACTACATTTAAGAACAAATTACCAAAGAAGCTAAAGATTCAGAAACCATGTTTGAATGTTTGGCTGTACCCATGACAATAGCCTTTTTGTGTAGGGAGCAAAGGATTTGAGGACAGGACTAAAAAAGGTAATGAAAATTAAAACACATCAAAAGCCCAGAGGATACCCAGTGGCAGAAGGCACTAAAGCATCGTCAGGCTTTTACAGGTGCCATCTAGTGGAAAAAGAATAAGGAATAAAAGATTAGTGATATTTCAACCTCACAGAATCACAGAATGGTGGGGGTTGGAAGGGACCTCAGGAGATCATCCAGTCCAACCCCCCTACTAAAGCAGGTTCCCTACATCAGGTTGCACAGGAAAGTGTCCAGGTGGGTTTGGAACATCTTAGTGATTTCCTAGTTTGGCTGAAGATTTCACACCAGTCAGGATGAGGCTATTCCCAAGGTCAGGAGACACATGGGGCTGACAGCTCTGATCCCTAATTGCCTGATAAAATTTGCTACTTCAGTGTAAAAGTAAAGTTGGAGTGGATTTTTTAGGTTATTACTGTATCTTGAAGGGAAAAATTAGACATTTTGAAAGGGAAACTAGAGGTAAACTGAGTACATTTCAGAGAATTAAAGAGCATTATGCAAATACTCTCTCCAAGTCCCTTGGAGGAGGGTGGAGAGAGATGGGGGTGGGTCTGTTCAACCAAGGCCCAAGGGACAGGACAAGAGGAAATGGGCTCCAGTTGTGGCCAGGGCAGTTGAGATGGGATGTGAGGAAGAATTTCTTTGCTGCAAGGGTTCTGAGGCATTGGAAGGGGTTGCCCAGGGCAGTGGTGGAGTCCCCATCCCTGGAGGGATTGAAGAGTCGTGTAGACACAGTGCTGAGGGACATGGGTCAGTCGGGGACTTGTCAGTGTTGGGTTCATGGTTGGACTCAATGAGTTTAAAGATCTTTTCCAATCTGGGCAATTCTGGGATTCTGTGAAAACAAACATTAGCTGTGGAGAACAATCTAAAGAGACAGAAACATTACAAAATTTATTAATAAGGACTGGAACAAAATTACACCCATTCATTTACCGACCAGTCATATTTAATTGTCCAAATAACCCATGTCTATCAACAATAATTTATAGAAAATCATGAATAGAAGGGACATATGGATCCACTATAGGAAAAAAAAAACCCAAAGATTCTCTCTCCATTTGGCAAAAACTTTTTAAATAGCACTACGAACTGACTGAGCCCCCATTCCCTGTCCCCTGTGCCCTGGGGGAGAAGGGAGAGAAATGGGGAGCAAAGTGCTGGGAGCCCGGGAAGAAGGGAGGGGTGGGGGAAGGTGCTGTCAGATGTGGTTGGTGTGTCTCACTGTCCTACTCTGATTGATTGATTGGGAACTCATTACATGGATTTTTCTTCCCCAAGTGGAGTCTGTGTTGCCCGTGCCCATCCCTGGTGAGTGAGCCCTCCCTGTCCTCATCCCAACCCACCAGCCCTTGGGTGAGTTCTTCTCCCCATCTCACTGGGTGAGGGAGGAGTGAGTGCAGGACCAAGCACTCCACAGCTTAATGACTTTGAGGTAACAGAGCAGAACGAGGCGTATATATTCTTGGTTCACTCCTTCCAACGTTTGGTGGTGCCACTGTACAAGACATGGATGTTGCAAGAGGGGACACGAGGACAGAGAGGACAGACAGCCACCACTGACTCCTGGAAGCACAGGTCTTCACGGG
>NW_010296872.1:908-1862 GCF_000700745.2 Antrostomus carolinensis | reverse complement strand
AAAACCGAGCCGTGAAATCCCCGCACACCCAGGGGAGCCGGGGGTCTGCGGAGCCCCCGGCTCGGCTCTTCAGGCGGAGGCGGCTGTCGGGCTGACCGCTCTCCTGAGCCTGTTTTTTCTCTCTTTGACTCGCTACCTGACTATTAGGTTCAAATAAAAATGAGGCAAGGAGCTTGCTTCCTCGGAACTCACTTTCAACTCGGCTTTAGAAATACGAGCAGCACCTTAAAGCTGCGTGCACCGGCGATGAGGTGCGGTTTGGTCAGAATACGAGGAACCGGGCGGCATTTGGAGTGGGTCATAATTGCTTACGGAAGATGTAAGCAACCTGGCAGAATTAACACACGGGTATCGAGAAGGTAGTCTAAACTCCCCTTTTAATATTTTTAAAAGCACTTTGATGTCTCTTGGTGGAATACAGCACTGCATTCTGGAAATTCTTGCTTAGCCTCCGTGGGATAATGCATCTGCTCGGGGTATTTTTTTCCCCCCCGATAGCAGAAGGAAAGATTGCGCCCTTTAATTTGCATGCGTCAGGAATTGACAGGTCAAAGGCAAGTAAATCACATTATACACGATTGTATTGTTATTGTATCGGTTACAACACATTATCAGAACAATTAACACACTCGCACAACTACGCGGACATCACAGGAGTGGTTTAACAAAAATCCAGATAACTAAACTCCGATAAAGCCTTCACTTTTTGTCTTTGGGGATTTGTTTGCATGCGTCAGGAATTGACAGGTCAAAGGCAAGTAAATCACATTATACACGATTGTATTGTTATTGTATCGGTTACAACACATTATCAGAACAATTAACACACTCGCACAACTACGCGGACATCACAGGAGTGGTTTAACAAAAATCCAGATAACTAAACTCCGATAAAGCCTTCACTTTTTGTCTTTGGGGATTTGAAGGCTCTTCGAGAAACTTTGGGGGGGAGGG
>NW_010296872.1:0-537 GCF_000700745.2 Antrostomus carolinensis | reverse complement strand
CTGTATCGAGCCACTTCGGTCTGTGAAAGGTTCGTGCACGTTAAGTTATGACCGATAAATTCTATTGCTCTTTTCACTATTTGGAGGCCTGAACGTAATCGGAAACATGCGCAGAAAAAGTCATGGGTTTGCAAATGGCGACATTTTTGAAAGACAGCAGTCCACGAGGCGAGGCTCCGTCTCTCCTGGAAGTAATGCGAGTGGCTTCTTTTTCAGACCAGTTCACCTGTACGCGACTCTGCCCGGACCTGCGGATCGCTGGTTCTGCTCCCCTCGGACAACTGCATGGCAAATAGTGACCACCCACCCTAGGGACCTCCCCGCAGCCTGTGCCAACACCCGTGGCCGTGGCGTAGAGCCTTTCCCCAGGCAGGGTCTGCCCGGTCTGCCCGCCCCTTACTCTGCCGCTGGCGGGGGAGCAGATGCAGAGGGGAGGCCCGGCGGGGTCGGGCAGAAGCAGCATGAGCCACCTTGGCGCGGCCGTACCCACGGACTGGCCCACGGGAAGAAAGTTCGCGGCGGGGGTATTCGTCTGTG
>NW_010296871.1:355-3939 GCF_000700745.2 Antrostomus carolinensis | reverse complement strand
CCCTTCTGACCCCACCAGTCTGTGATGTTCCCTGTGCAAACCTGGACTCCTGGGGTGCAGGACCAGGACAGCACGTGGCTGGCAGCTGGGAGGGTGGGATGTTGCTGCAGAGCCTCAGCCAGCACCACCAAACTGAGCAACTTCAGTGGGGGCTGAGCCCCACACCAGCCCCTGGTGCGCAGCACGTGGCACCCGTGGGTCCTGCATGCCCTCAGCTGCCTTCCTTGGGACAGCACATGGTTTCTGGGGGACAGACCTCGAGCGTGGTGCAGGACAGCTGCAGCTGGGGCCCCAGCCACCGCCGTAGTGTGGCTCCATGTCCTGCATCTGCTTCCCTCCACACCCCGTGGGATGCTGGCACGGGCTGCAGGATGTGTGGATCAGGACAAGCGGGGGGGAGGACGACCTGGTGCCTCCATGCACAGGGGTAGTTGTGGCCTCCCACCCTGCCCGTGGGCAACCAGCCTGCCCCTGAGGAATCCCCTGGACCAAGTCTCATACCTCTGCTCTCTCCAGGATCTGGCCCAGGCAACACTAAAACCCGGCTCCCAAATCTCTTCTCCTGCTCACCAGCAAGTCCAGCTTGATGTTTGCTGGTGGGTACACCCGGAGGTACCAGTCCCTCCCCAGCACGCTGGGCTCACCCTTTGCTGCCCCTCAGACCCACACACCCCCCATGTGCAGGAGAACGAGCCCGTGGGAAAACAGCCAGCAAAGCCAGATCGCTCTTTGTGCTGATCTATGGGTTTTTTTTTTTTTAAGACACAACTGGTCCCTTTTGTCACCATTTCCCAAACTCATTCCTCCCTCCCAAGCAGCCTGTGGCAGCCCCACCTGTGCCCCCTGCCCCAGGATCCCACAACACGTCACAAGCCCCATGGGGAGCAGCCCCTGTTGCTGCCCGGGGGTGTCTCCCACCGATCCCCACAGATCTCAGGCAGCCCTGGGTCTGACCACCCTCTTGGAGGGTCCTGTGGGACCCAGGCTGGGGGCCCCTGAATCTCTGGAGAGGTCACCAGGACCCCTCCCCAGCACAGCTCCTTGGCTCCTTTGTATTCACGGAGATGAACTGATGTCACGTAACCTGACGAGCAAATCTCTTGGCAAAACTCCTGATTCGATTTTTTGAACAGCTTGAGTAAATTAATGAAGAGAACTGGAGATCTAAGGGGCTTTGATATGGCACATGACATACAACAAAGCGTTCTGATTAAAAACTAGCGTGATAAAACAGCAATAGAGCACACAGTAACTGGTGCAAACCCAGTTACATCTCAATACATAGAACCACAGACTGGTTTTGGTTTGGAGGGACCTTTAAGCTCTTCCAGTCCCAACCCCCCTGCCATCAGCAGGGACACCTTCCACTAGACTAGGTTGCTCAAAGCCTCATCCACCCTGGCCAAGAACACTCCCACGGAGGAGCAGCCACAGCTTCTCTGGACAACCTGGGACACTGGCTCACCACCCTCACACCAAACAATTTCTTCCTCACATCTCAGCTCCATCTCCCCTCTGCCACTTTCAAGCCATCACCCCTTGTTCTCTCACTCCCTGCCCTTGGCCAAAGTCCCTCCCCAGCCTTCCTGGAGCCCCTTCAGGTACTGGAAATTACAAACACGAGATCACCCCTAACCAAAGTAATTTTAGGGGACTCCAGAGAGACTGGTGCGAACTCCTGTATCAAAAACTTTAATGAACAGGAAGAAAGTTGAAAATCAAACCCTCTTGAGACTGATGCCTTACAGCAGGTTTTTCGGGCACGTGACAATTCAAACAGCATTTTTAAATCCACCACAAGAAACTTGTCTCTTGGCTCAGCCTGCCGGGGCACTGCGGCTCTGGGCACTCTCGAGGGCTGGGATTTACCCTTCTGCACGAGGCTCTTCAGCATCACTACTGTCCCTGTTCTAAAAAGGACAGGGGCACTTCAGAAATAACTGATTTTAGGACTGGTGAAAACAGTTCTACTCATTCCTGTGACAATTGAGTCTGTTTATTCATAATTTGGGGGCAATTTGGCCAGTTCATGCACAGCAGGGGAAGAAGCGTCAGGTACTGAGCCACCCCTTAGCCAGAGTGATCCCGAGACAAACACATCCAGCAGCAAATGAAAGATGCCCTGAGAAGAAACCCACTTTTGCAAAGGAAAAGCTCCTCTCCTTGGGTGCTCTGGTGAGGTAGCATGATTCTAGGGGAACACGTCAGCTCATCAGGAACGTTTCTGGATGCAGAAACAGCCCGAGCAGCAAGTCCAACTGCAGTGCCTGGGGGTGCTTGTGGCTCTGAACTCCCAACCTTGAGCAGGACCACAGAGCCCAGCATGGACAATCCAGGGACCAAAACAGTTCAGATCTGGACACATCGTCACTGGAGAGCCACCAGACAGAGGGGCTTAAGCTCAGGGCCACCAGGGAAGGGGCTCAACGATGACACGAGAGGTGCCCATCCAGGCTGGTGAGGTGTGGGCTGACTGAACTGCAGCAGCGGAGACAACAGGCCAGGACCAGGAGGGTGGACTTCATCTTCCAAGAGGGAAGACCTGCAGTGCAAAGCATTGTCAGGGGCACTCCCCTGTGACACAGCAACCCCAGAGCAGCCGGAGGAAGTTGTGCCAGGTGACCCGGCCTACAAACCTCATCTGCACTTCCCTGGACGCCCACACTGCCAGGTGGAAGGTGAAGGGGCACAGCAGCAGGAGAAGCAGCCAAACTTCCCACCAGGCCAGGGATTTCACTCCTGTGGAAGCAGCTGCAGTGTCAACACACGTGGTACAGGGTCTACCCCTCCCAGCACACCAGGCAGGAGCTGCCTGTCACACCTTGAAGGGCACACGCAGCTGGAAGGGGTGCAGCATGCTGTGGGCATGTTAGCTCAGGAGGGTCACGTACCCCTGTCCCTTCCGCAGATACAAACTGTCTCTAGAGACTTGTCTGCTGCTCTGTGTGCAACAGAGTGTCCTCAGATGAGCCATCTCAGGGTAACAGAGAGGCAGCTTCTTGTAAGCATCCTCCAGCGTGCCCTGAGACACCAGGGACAGGTACTCTCCTGCCCATCCCACCTTCCTCATCCCCCACCTCCAGGAAAGAACCAAGCACCAAAAGTTTAGTTACGTTTTCCGGGCTTTTAGTTTGAAAAAAGTATTGATTGAAAGTGTACAACAGAACGAGGTGTGGCAGCAGCACCACAGCCAGATTGTTTCACAAATAAAAACAGAAAGGGCCTTAAATAATCGGGTGCAGATTAAAAAAACCTCAACAGTGAAAAAAGTTCTTCCCTCTGAACAGAAATTCACAGGCACAGAAATGGCAACAACCACATGGAGACAATGGGGGGACATCCTCCTCCTAAGCACAGGGCTCTGCGCTCCCCGGTTGGCGGCTGGGGCCGGCTCGGCGCAGCGCTGCCCTCGGCTCCCTCTTTGGAATGGTTACGGATGAACAGTGCGACATGCCCTCGCTAACCGGACCCACCCCCCACCCCCGCCCCGGACACGGACAAACAAGGCCTCTGCTAAGGCTAAAAAAAGGACAAGACTTTGGAGTCTTGAGTTCAGCATGTTTAAGAAACGAGAGTCTGGTGAG
>NW_010296871.1:0-318 GCF_000700745.2 Antrostomus carolinensis | reverse complement strand
GCCTTCTTGGTGTTCTCACCGCCATTCTCTTCCGCCGCTGCTGCCGCCGCCGCCGTCTCCTCCAGTTTCCGCTTCCCGCTCTCAGCAGGTGAGTGTGTATTACGGGGTTTGAAACTGATAATGATGCAGGTCATGTTATCGCAGCCAGTGCCATCCCCTGAGGTGTCTGGAGCCAAACACTGATCCAGCAGCTGAGGAGGGACAGGACAGGACAGGACAGGTGAGCAGAGAGCACAGACACGGCACTGAATAACCCGAGACACGGGGCCCATTTATCCTCAGTCAGGTCACAGATGACACCCAGCTGGGTGGGAGTGT
>NW_010296870.1:0-15940 GCF_000700745.2 Antrostomus carolinensis | reverse complement strand
CAACCCAAACCTTTCTATGATTCTATGATTGGCATGGAGGCCTCATCCTGCCCTGCCTAATCTCCTCCCAAGGATAGGATGAAGGACAAGGTGAAACCTTTGTCTTGCTAAGCACAGCCATCCTTGTGGGCAAAGGAGGAGGACCTCACTCTCCAAGGCCCTTCTCTACAAAACAGAGGTGGCATTCACCTGCATCGTGAAGATTCACAGGAGCAAGCAGCGAAGCACAAGGCACCAACCATCCCAGTGATAGAAAGCTTCGTTAATTTGTTGCTCACACTGATGCAAAATTTATGTAATTTTTTTAAATGCTTTATATGTCCTAAAATAAATGATCCGCAAAATGTCTCCACTGTTTTAAACTCAATAGTAACTCTTAAGATCCAGCTTGTCCTTTCATCTTCTCAGCTTTTACCTGTAAAAGTCCAAATCCCCAATCACCGTCACAAAGCCAAAGGCTCAGCTGTCTGGCACGGCATTTATCCCTCCTCCATCTTAATTAAGTGAGTAAAAGTGAGTTGCAATCGGCTGCTGCAGTTAAGGCAGATCCTTTCTGCAAACATGGGAAACAATGATTTTATTTGCCTACCCCAAATTGCTGCCATGAGCTCCAGTGAGACTTGTGCAACGTGGGTTGAGGAAGGATTGTTCCATCGCCCTCTGCCACACACTCCACTGAGCTTTAACTCAACCTCTACAGAATATTTAACCTTAGAGGCTGAACAAATTGGAGAAGCTATCTGTCTACGCTTCACTGTATCGCCTTACTTCTAAAAATTGATTTCTGTTGAAGCACTTGGTTAAGCTTCTTTATATCTGGCAGACATTGGGACCACAAAGAAAATGGAATCTTCTCCAAAGCTCTAGAAGAGATGGTCAACGCTGCGCATCCCAGTAATTCTTGGGGTTAGATATTTTCATGCTCATGCTCTACTTTCAGTCATCAGTGAAGGTGCTGACTTCTCTCTTCCTATAGGAAGCATATGGGAAAATAAGGCATATACATTGCATTGCCACAGTTGGCTCAGGAGGTCTTCAAAAGGAACCTCTAGACCTCCCCACTAAATCCATTTCAGTTTCTCCAAAACTGCTGTGATTCAAACTAAAATCCTGGTTGTAGGCAACTCAGGTCTTCTTGCTGCAGGACCAGATGTGAGCTTACCCACAGTAAGACCCTGGAAGCACACACATGGGCTCAGCACTGGCTGCTTCCCTTCCACACAACAGCTCCCTGTTGCACTGAACCACTTGCTAATGTATATATAGGGTGTATATGCACTCATATAATATATATATACATATCTTTAATTTCCATCTAGGACACCTAGGTATTTCACTACCTTTACAAATACGATGCTTGCAGACTTGTCCAGGCTCAAACAGGAAAACAAAGTAAAGAAGAGGCAGGAGTAAGCACGAGCCATGTGAACCGACTCCAGAAGTAACCCTCTTCCTTGAGGTTTACATATATCAGCAGTCACTGGAGACATCAAAAGGGAAAAAAACCATAACTAATCACATTTTCTCTGTCTCTGCACTGGATAAAATAAGTGACAATAACAATGTCAGTGTTATAAATAGCAATTTCTGCGCTATAAATAAAAAGGAACACCTCTCACATTTGAAGATACTGAGGATAGATTCAGAAAATTTTATTTGCTGCCTTAGGAAAGAATTAGTTCAAATTCCCAGAGCTCAGTAAGACACCATCATCTTGTCACTGAGCAGACAAGAGAGGATACTGCTCCTTGGGCAGCAAAACAAAAGGCACACACCAGACACATGTAGTGGCAAGCACTCATGATTTGTGCCTGGAAAAGACACAGAAAGCATTAAAAAGTCAAAATATGTCAACTGCTACCACCGGAGTTGAGTTTAATCCCTGTCCTACAAAGGCTCCTTGTCCTCAGGCTCTTCTGTTCCTAACCAAGGGTGACCAAGCTGTATGTAGCACATCACCTACCTGGCATCCACCCAGCACCCAAGCCCAGCGCATAAAATCCAATAGGGGTTCCCTAATCATGAAAAAAGTCCAAAGGGTCTCAGTAAATGGTCCTTAAAACAAAAATCTGTATTTTTGACTGGGAGAAGGGAAGGGGAAAGAAACAAAATCCTTACCAGAGCATTAACTTCTCATTCCATGACTAGAAAAATACAGTGCCATATTAACTACGCACATTAGGGATAAAATGTCTGCACCTCAGTTGCTATTAAGTCCTCATGGAAGCCTTATTGGACAGTAGCAACACCATCTTTGATAAAAAACATTACTTATCAGAGTACTACATTATCATTGTACTATTTGATAAGTATATCTAGTGAAAAAGGAAACAAAAAGCTTTCAGAAAAGAGGTCCTTCCTTCATGCTTTATGAAACGTGCACCTCGATATTCAGGGTTTTTTTTAAAAAAGCTTAATACAAAACCAAATAACAGATATACTGGTGCAAAGTCAGTAGAATATTAAAAAAAAAAAAAGGTATTAAGAAAGGTGATTGTTCTCTAATACCATATAATGCTGAACACCATCTGGGTTTGCTATGGTTACATGAATACATGGTCCCTGCTCAGGTCAGACTCAGGATTATATTGAATTATATAAATATCTATAAAATCTAGATATGCAGATACATGGAGATTCAGATATCTATAAAATCTAAATCTCTAGGTACAAAATATCTAGATATCTTATGAAATCTAAGTATCAAGATACAAATCCATATAGGAAAAATGAAACCCTAAGAGATCAGTGAAAGAAAACTAAAGAAAAGGACAAAAAATGGAAGGGTATGAATGAAAACGAATGGCAAACCAAAACAAAAACATGGTGAGGAAGGAGAGAAGAGATGGGATGCCTGGATTTGTAGGTTCAATAAAATGCTCCCTGTAAGGCAAGTGCTCCAACCAGCAAAGGCAGGGTTTTATTGAGCATTTCCCTCCTGGAAAAAAAAAATAGCTGCTAATTCTTAAGGGTGGAGAAAAAGGCAGCTTCACATAAACGTGTTTTAATATCTAATCCATTTTCCTGTAGTCATGTCAGGTCAGAAATATTAATTTAAGCATAATAACCTAGATTTGGTGGTGATAAAATGTTTGAAGATAGAAAATAATGAGGAAAAATTAAAAAAATAAACTCAATCACCGATACAGCCAATCTGGATGTTGCAGAAAGCTTCTAAAGTAAAAAGATGGAATAATTCAGCATCAGAGAAACAGATGAACAAGTCACTATTTGATACAGAGCCTGAAACTGTAAAATATCCCCAACTGAAGAATAACAGCATTTTGAAAGCGCTGGTGAAAAGCATTTGGTGCATGAGCCTTGCTGTATGACTCCTTTGTTTCCGTGCTGCCGGCGGAGGCCTGCACAAATTCTTCCCACATTAGGCATCATCTGTATAATCTCTGTGCATTGCTCCCTCTCTAACCTTTCCATGCACTGGGGAAGGAAAAGTGCAAGGTGAAAAAAATCCCAGCTGCTGCATTAAACACCTACCCCAAACTCAGACCACAGAGGAGTTCAATAATAACTCTATATATTAAAGGTTAAAAATGATCAAAAGTGAGTAATGAGTAGAATAACAAGCCTTTGCCTCTCCCTTTCATTTAAATCCATTTTTCAGATATAGAACCTCTAGAGCCACAAGACACAACTAATGACTTAAAATTAGTGTATTGAAACTGAACTTCATGAACTAAATAATTTCTTTTTTAAAAAAGAGTCCATTTTAATGAAATTTGGTTACCTCCCATTAATACTATTCCAAGTAGAAAAAAAAAAGTGAATATACTCAAATTTTACATCCAATTAATAATGTTCCAAGTAGGAGTAAGGAAAAAAAAGGAATATACTCAAAGTTTACCTCCCATTAATACTGTTCCAAGTGGGAGTAGGGAAAAAGGAATACACTCAAAGTTTACCTCACATTAATACTGTTCCAAGTGAAAACATGGGTATGCTCAATTTGAAAATGTCTTTTCCTCACAGGCAAATAATTGCACCATAATTTGCTATATGAAAAGAGCATCCCCTTGTCCTGCCTACACACCACAGAAGTTCACAGGGTGGGGTCTGCCAGTGGAGCTGGGTCCTACCTGGGATTACTACAGCTCTTGCACATGTCGAAGAGAAGCAGTGGAGGATTCACGCATATTTACCTTTTAACATCTCTGTGTTGCCCGATGCCACTCGAACACACTGAGAGTCCAGGCCATGGCTGATTTTTCTAGTTAATTCATTTTTTTTTAAACTCCACTCAATAGCTCTTTGTTTAACTCTGGAACATTCAGCAGCGTCTATTGAAATTCTGGCAGCACGGTATCATTTTCACTCGCACCTAACAGCAGCCAGCTCTTCAGCTGCTGCTACAACAGCTTAATTCAGTTGGAAAGAGGTTGCACATTACCACAGCAAAGTCCTATTAAACAAAATTCAGTATCTTTTAATTGCTGCTTACATTTTCCTCCAACAATCAGGATTTAAAAAAAAAAAAAGAAAAATAACAGCTTTTAGGCTTCTAGATCCTAAGATTGAAGCTGTAACTTCCCCATACAAGCAAAACACCCGTGTAATATAGCTCCAGAAATTAAAATCTAATTCCAGTTGCTGTTCCTAAGTTTTCTATGCAAACCACCACCTATTGAGAATGCAAATAGCATTGCCACTGCTACAAAAGCCTAGCTACAATTTTTTCAAAAGCAATTCGAGCAATCAGTTCCCTTTTTTCCGCAGCATAGATGCTGCAGATGTACATCAGCTGTGAAGGACAGCAACAGCTACCCTGTGCCACCAGCAGCATTCTTCAGCCTGTCACAGAATTTTTTTTTTTTTTTTTTTTTTTTAAAGCAATTGAGTAATCCCCACTGGGATGTTTGAAGATGCATGTAAACAGCTGCTTAGAAAACATGTCTGGTTTTTGTTGTTACCGTCCCAATAATTCTTGTGACAAATGAGATGTTGAGACAGTTATGGATGATAGAATGATCTGATGCAGACTCCTTCAGATCCAGGCTCATTCAATACCTGTCTGGGGACCTTTAGTCTTACCTCAGCCAAGGAGAAATTTGCTACTTTTGCATTTTTGCTGAGAATTGGGACAAAAAAAAAAAAATAAATAATATGATGTAAAAAATTAACTTGCATTCAAACCTCCCCAGGAAAGCTGAAGCATGGTTTATGTTTCGCTTTGCACCAAACAGAGGAGAATTCTCACGTGCTGCATCGTGCACTGGTGTGGAGTAACGATCCCAGGGAAGGCTGGGGAGTAGCAAACCAACGTCCCACCTCTAAAGGTTTGAGTCTATGAAAACAAGCTGAGCTTCCAATATGAAGTTCATGTAGATGTTTCTAGCTAAAGAGAAAATAGAGTCTTAAAACACTGTCCTAAATTCTCACAAACAAGTTACCTACCTATGAGGTAAAACAGCCCTATTGCTAAACCACAGTTCTCCAGGTAGACCATGAATTGAATCACAGACTGGTTTGGGCTGGAAGTGACCTTCAAAGCTCATCTAGTCCAACCATCCGGCCATGGGCAGGGACATTTTCCACTAGATCAGGTTGTTCAACCTGACCTTGAACACTCTTCCAATGATGGGGCATCCACAACTGCTCCGGGCAATCTTCTTCTCACTAGCCTGAATTGGAATTCCTGTGATAAAAACATTTCGGGTTTATTTAAACCTTTAATTGTGGCTTTCAGAATGAGAAATGAAGTAGAAACACTTCATGGTCTGTATAAGTTGCCTATAGGAAGCTCCTCCTCTTCCCCTCTCCAAAAAAAAAAAAAAAAAAAAAAAAAAAGCACAATTATTGGAGTAAAGTGTTTGCCTGACCAGCTCGCTTCCTCGATGCCTTCTTAAATAACAGCAGGATTGGCATCTGAATGAAAAACAAATTACCCCCGTGGCAGCAAAGTGATGCACTCTGGGTCCCTGATGGAGCATCAAGCTGAGCATAATGAAGCTTTCATCTAAAGTGTTGCATGAAGTCTATCAGAAACAGAATTGAATTGCAGCACATGCAGCTCTTCCTTTGGTAACTACACAAAATAATTGAATTTGAGAAGCTCAGTCTTGAAATTAAATAGCCAGAGAGTAAAACTTTGGTAAGCTCAGTTCTACAGATACCCTGCTGAAAAAGCAATCTTCTATAGGAAAAAATGTGCTTTATAACAAAGTGGGGAAAAATAGAGAAAAAATGTAAAGAAAATGGCCTTTTTAAACTGATTGGAACCTTGTTATTAGAAAAACAAGTACAGTATTTAAGTAATATCATTGATCACAAATAAGTAATATATAAATATGTAAATATTCTGTAATATCTTTTATCACAAAACCAAGAAGGCATATTGCAACCACGCCAAGGAACACTGCTAAAAAAAAAAAAGCTTGCCTATTGAATCCCATCGTAGGAAAAAGAAAATCCATAAGATTCATGTCAAAGACACTTTAAAAGGACACGCTTGGTCTCAGTACACACCTCTCACTGCAGTTGCTACATACAACTACTGGATGATATTATTGAGTTTAGATGGCAGTAACAGCTGTCCCCAAAAGTGCAATTTGGACAAGGCTCACAGGAATCTTGTGCATCCACAAGAACAAAACAAACAAAAAAAAAATCACAAACAATAGCCTGAAGCTATTAAAAAAAAGGTAAATTAGGAAAACAGCTAAGCTGCAGAAAAAAAAAAAAAAAGTAAAAATATCTTAATTTTGCTCCACTTCCGCTCCTGCCATGCGAGCACGACGGCAAAGGCATTCCCAGGAATGGGGGGTTTGGTGCAAACACTTGTGCTACCAGAGATGCTTTGCAAGCAAAGAAAGAGATTAACGGGTCTGAGTAAACTCTTATTTTCTGTACTCTGTTGCCTAAATCAGAAGTTACAGCACGAAGACATATGTCACAGGCTCCTAAAAGACATGCGCGAGCTAAAAAACCAATTAATTTTAAATACACAGAGAGAAAATGATGGAATTCAAGGTGTCTGGTGGAGTGGAGAAGAAAGAAGAAAAATGGGGAAAAAAAAATACACAAGCTTGGCATTTAAACAGCGAGAGAAGTGAAAAGTGTATTTCAACCACAAATGCAAGGAATCAAAAGGTCAAATCTGCAAATAAGTGGCAGGGTAACACAACCCTTGACAACAGATCTTCTCCAAAGATTTTATTTATTTATTTATTTATTTATATTTATTTTTTTTTTAGGAAATTTCAGCAAGAGAAGGAAAACCAGAAGTATGCACATATTATCTTTAAGCCTGTGTGATTTGTGAGTATTTGGGACTGGTGCTGGCAGACCAGAAGAAATTCTGGATTATTACCCTTTCTCCAAGAGAGACCTGGAGGCAGTTAGAGAAGCGCAACAGCAACCATCCAGCTGCCAGAGTGAAGGAATGCGAACTTCTGTTCCAAAAGCAAAAGAAATAACAGATATGATTCAGATTTTTTTTTTTTTTCTTAAAAACAGCTGCAGATCTTGCGAAAGGAAAGCAAAGAGGCTTAGTGCATCCCTCCCCTGTACCTAATCCCAGCACACACAAGAGTCCCCAGGAAGACTTAAGTAGCTGTCACCAAAGCAGCGTTAACAATAAACCGTTTGCGCCGCTGCCCTCCATCCAAGAGCAAAGGAAAGAGACTTAAATTTCAGGTCCTGCAACATGGAGGTGACAACAGGGATCTGACAACCAGGGATCTTCAGACTGTACAATCCTGAAATTGTTTGCACCCTTTCTCCTCGTTCGATAGTGCTAAATAACAGCAAGCAGAAAAAGAAACGTGCAGCTCGTGGGCATCCTCTATTTTTTGCCTCCACACAAGCTTGTTTGACTATAAGCAATGATATTAAGTCTATATTGGGGGGGGAAATTAAAAATTAATCTTTCAAGTAGTCAGAACAGTTCATTTATTTAAGGGACTGCATCAGTGGACTGAGTGATACTCTCAGGCAGCTTTGCAACTGGACTATTTTACCTATTCCTGAAAAAAAAATAAATTTAAGAAAAAAACAAGTCCCAGAATTTCCTTCTACCCTCTCTTTCATGGAGATCTGTCTTCTCCATCTCTGGAAATCTAAGCTAGAGAGAGATGCTCTCTCTGACACTAGTAGAAAGTTGACCTCGGTCCAGTAAAATACATTAAAAAGCATACCAAAAACCAAACAGGCATTCAAATAAATATCAGGATTGGAGGTGGAATGCAATAGTTTTCATACCCATTTTCTTTAAATTTATTTGGTCACCACAGTAACAACTATGAACTGCAGACTACCAGAGTGTGGTCTGATACTTTCCCATAAACCCCAGTAACAAACAGCTCTATAATCTCTTGCACAACAGGAGAAACACTGGCAAGTGCAAGAATGGTGAGTCCACTTGCCTGTGGGCTTTAAAAGAATTAACATAGAGTTTGATAAAGATTGTCAAGGAGGGGGGGGGGGGGAAGCCTTTTTAATTTCTTTACTTTCAGTTTGTTACGCAGCTTTGCTGCTTTTCAGGGCAAAGCCTATCCCAAATGACTTTAATCATTTGCTAACCCCAGATTAAATTAGCTCAGCCCATTCTGATGTGAAAACAGAGAAAAACTTGTTGGCTTTGCAAAATGAAGTTGTTTGTTTGCTTATCCTTAGCTGAAACATCCATGAGCACTAGTCCTTCTGATTCCCAGTCTTCTGCTGGTAGTTGAAGGTGACTCAAGTCCTCAGACTCATGAATGGAATACAGACACAAAGAACAGATATCTTTGTCTACAACAGCTAAAAAACCCTTTGAAAACAGAAAAATCCCCCCAAAATCTGTGAGTTTGACTATTCTTTAGTCAAAGACACTTTTTATTTTAAGAGAGGGAAACGCAGCCATCAAGCTACCTCTCTGTACCATGACTTCAAAGAACAAGGACATGGCAGAAGCTGATGCTCACATCACCCACGTGCAAACGGGCTTTAACAAACAAAATTCTTTAAGAAGCAAAACTGACAATTCTAAGAAAAATTATTTCAAAGAGTTATGGAGCAAAATCAAGGAAAATTAATGAATGAATGCTTGTATCCCTCTTTAGAGTTGCATATCTGCAAAGTTAATGGTGCAGTTCACCTAATCTCCTTTCATACACAGGAAAAGTCCTCATAAAGTAACTAATTGCACTGGCCAAATCAAGTACCCATGATTAGAAAATACAATTTTAACTGAAAGTTACCTTGGATCTCTTCCCTAGCTCGTTGAGCACACAGAAACACCATAAATACAACACTATAAATATATTACGTGCAATGAATTATTTTTTCAATGTACTGTAAAGAAACGTTACTGATAATTCAAGAAAGGTCTTTTAATTTCCATTTTCAAACTGAAAAATCACTGAGATGCACCAGTAATAAGAAACACTTGAGTGAAAACAAAACACTAATACATTTTTCAGGAAGCCATTTGCTGTACTTTTATTTTTCCTTTTTTTTAAGTAGGTAGGATTCTATAGGCAGAAACACGATCTTCTTTTATTGGGAATACTGTTGTAACTTTATTATCAGCTTTTAGCAGAGAACTGCAGAATAGTGTCATAATAAAACTCAGTCTACTCAGGATTTTTTTTTTTTTTTTTTTTTTTGCACAGTTAAAAAGTTTCCACGTTACTATCATTTTCATCTTACCTCAAGCACTGGTCCAGCTCCAAGAATAATCTGTTCTACTCCGCTGGCAAATCCCTTCTGGCTGAGGGCGGTGAGGTGATGAATCAGAAAGTTGGTGCTCTGTGTCTTTCCCGACCCACTCTCTCCCGAAATCACGATGCACTGGTTCTTCTTCCGCTGAAGCATGGCGTGGTAAGCCACGTCCGCCACAGCATAAATATGGGGCTCCAGCTTTCCCAGCTGATGGTTATCATACATCTTGACATATTTGGGGTTATAAATAGGTAGAAACTTGAACGGATTAATAACGATGAGGATGCTGCCTACATAGGTGTAGATTTTTTCTTGCTTGAAGCGGTTTCTGAGATTTTCCAGGAGCGTTTTCTCATTCAAGTCCGGTAGGCTGCATAAGTCATCGTAGTCCTTCTGCTGCGGCTGGGGAAGGAAACCACGTTCCACCATCCTGCGACGCTCCTCCGTCACCCGTAGCCAGGACTGGAGGCTCCCGTAGTGAATGGACCCATCCAGATTCTTCTCCCGTAAGAGGAAGCGATAATCCTCGCCGCTGATGCGGTTCTCCAGGGCCATGCGAGGCCACAGCATCATGCGTTGGACGGGGCAGTCCGTAGGGTTGAGGATCCATTCCTCCCCACCAAACTCCTTCACTTCGGCAAGGACGTAACATTTTGTTTTCTCAAGTTGAAGTTTATTAATGAGCGAATCGATCACCTCGGCGGCCGTGGAAGTTTTCCTGGCGGTGATGGGGCAGTAGATAGTCCCTTCTACAATGCTCCCAGGGTAGATGTGCAGTGTGTACTCGCTATCCTCAAAGCGTCGTCGTACTCCAACATCATTTACACTCATATTGGATCCTTTCCCATCAGTACCTGTGCTGCATAGTCAGGACCGTCCTATTTCTTGTCAGGTCATCATGCTAGCAATGCTAAAAAAAAAATTAAAAAAAAAAAAAAAAGGCAAAACAAAAATAGGTTAGGTTTTTTATCTCAGCAGGGATCCTTGAAAAAACGGTAGATGTGCACCATGAAATGCAATGGAGCAACTCAAGTGACAATACTAATCACCTTAAAGAAAGAAAATTATGATTCTCACCAAAGTCTGAAGAGAGCAGAGTGTTCATATACCAAAGCCGCAATAAATAAAAGGTATTTAACACACAAACCCTACCAACACCTCAGGCTCCCCTCGACTCAGACATAACCACCCACAGCCCCTCAAGCTTTTGCTAATTTTTCCCTGTCTCTGAAGCATCAAAGATTCAAAAAGACCCTCTGATTTTCGGAGTATTTTAGGGAGAATAAAATCAATATTTTATGAGCAACAAACCAGACAGCCTACAGAATCAATGGTGGTATTCTCCTTATGTCAAAAGTTGCTACAGCCTTATTATTTAATATAACCAAATAACTTATTTAAGAGTTAGTGCCTCTATTTCCATGTTTGTATACTTCATGCCAACTTAGAGAAAGCATCATTCAACTAACCATGACTTTGGAAAATACCCCTTGACTTTCCCAACACTGACTTACCCAACATTGACTTACTCATACATATAAATTATATATTTTCCAGATGTTGTTAGAGAACTAAACCTTTTGAGATTTTGAGCAGTTGGATAAAATGCTAACTTAAAAAAAAAAAAAAAAAAAAAAAAAAAAAAAAAAAAAAGCAACTTTAAAGTATCACCTTAAAGGCATAGTCCAGTCAAAAGGAGAATGCTTTCTTTGTCACAGAATCACAGTGGCTGGAAAAGACAATTGAGCCCAACCAAAAACCCAACACTGCCAAGTCCACCACTAAACCGTGTCCCTAAGCACCTTGTCTACCCGTCTTTTCAATCCCTCCAGAAATGGTGACTCCACCACTGCCCTGGGCAACCCATTCCAATGCTTGACAACCCTTTCGGTGAAGAAACTGTTCCCAATATCTAATCTAAACCTGCCCTGGAGCAACTTGATGCCATTTCCTCTAGTCCATTCAAAGACCTTCTTGAGTGATGTTCAAAATCATTGTCTTGAAAGACAATGATTTGCCTAGTCACAAGTTTAAAAAAAATTACTCAGTGGTCACAAGCTCCAAGTTGTCTCACGTTGTAAAGGGACTTGTGAGTCCTGCAGCACCGCCCATCCAAGGGCCCACACGGCTGATAGGCCTGATGCTTTGCTCCAACACTCTTGGGATTAAGATCTTGTATTAAGTGAATTCACCTATTCCTACAACTGCTCTGAAATCCAGACTGAGAAGAACCATGAGTTTCTCATGGCTGTGTAGTACACAACATGCTCAAATTATAACTGCTATGACAAAATTACCATCACTTTCCCCTGTGGACATGATCCTTGCCCTAAATATATTATCCTATGGTTCTGTGCTGGTGAACAGTAGATAAACTCTTTTTTCCTCCTGTCTAGGAGATTTTCAACCCATCAGGATTCAAACAGTACCACTTTTCCACCCACTAAATCAACCTTTTTCAGAGATGTCCATATCTGATATCAGACAAGTACTACAGCCAACTCACTCGTATAATCTCACTTTTGATTTCTCTCATAGAGCTTAAAAATCACAGAACACACAACTCCAGCACTGAAACATCAAATGCACAGCTAATTTCTCAAACTTAATGACTACAAGAAGAAAACACCCCACCACTAGCCCCAAATGAAAACAATTTCAGAGTTACCAGTCCTCAGTTCTGCACCAATTGGTTCTAACAAATTCAAAACTTCCCTTGAAGATGTTAAGAGTTATTCCAATATAAAGGCAAAAGGTAACTAGGAAGAAATGTAGAGGACCCTCAGAGCCAGGATCTGGGTGACATTTAATACGGATAAAAGCTTATGCGATGCACATCCAAACGTTACGTATAATGTTGAGCTTTTCCTTGAGCAAGGAGCAAGACCTCACAATGATGACAGTTCCCTGACAGCATCAACAAAACACTCAAGAACGGTCAAAACCCACATCAGGTTTAGGGAGCTCCTGAGCTTCAGATATTTGATGGCGGGAAGATTATTCAGAGGAAACAATTCACATGGTTGGCCTATCCTTGTGCTCCTCCCCAAGTACCCAAATCCAAGACCTTCAAGTCCAAGCATGGCCACCCTCATCTTCTACATCCACGCAAGGCTGGGATTTGGAGATTTGTTTCATTTACTACAAAATTTTTGGAGGTTCTCAAATGAAAAGTATTATTGTTTCTCACTCCAGTATTTCATTAAGTATATTATCCCTAGCCACGCGCTACTCAAAGCAAAGAAATTAATATGTCACAGTGAAATACATCTGGCAGGGATTCATGGCGCTTTGCTTGGTAGCGGGACATGTATTATATACTGGGAAGTGGTCCAGCTGCTCTCCTATAGCTTTAGTATATGCACAGATGCAACAGGGATGATGTCGGTTAAGTGCTGGGTTAGGAGTTCTTTGTCTAGCTCAATGACTCCAACATCAGTTTTGCTTCAAGAAGAGGAAAACAAAAAACAACAACAAAAAAAAAAAAAACAAAACAAAAAACAACACTCAAGCTAGATAATTTTTCATTGAGATTTTAATTCAAAATTTACAACAAGAAGGCTGGCTATTTTTATGCAAGGTATCAGAGGGTATCAAAGAACGCTGACCCAGGTGAGAACTGCAAACCGGACTTGAGGTTTGTTACGTTGAGCAAACCAACCTTCCCCTCTACCTCCTCCCTCCTGTCAAATACATGCAAGCTCAATAAATCCCCTATAAAGCATCAGACCACTCTATCCCACCTACCCAAAAGCTTTCCTCACTTCTCTAGAGATGCTTACTCTTGGTAGAATAATAAACATCTGCATCTTCTGCATCCAAACAACTTGAATCCAGCAGAATTGTGATCAAAGCGTGATCCCCATGGAGATGCTAAAAGCCTCAGTAACTCTGGGAATGCAAAAGAGCCAAGTTCCCCCCCAAAACTACTCAAACACCAGAAGCTTCCACTAATAACTAAGAAATTTAACGAGGTCAGAAAGTAAAGAGGTGTTAATTTGAGCCTTATAAATCATAGGAGGCATGCCACAGGATTTACTTTTAATAATACTAAACATGTCTCGGAGTATTATGTTTGGTCAAAGAAACATTAATGAAGATAATTGCTTGCGGTCTCCCAACCACTGATGCACATGAGCCTGGCTTTGCTCAACATCAAACACTCCTCTTGCAGGGAGTCACTTTCTAAAGTATTTTGGAGAAAATATTGCAATGAAATACTTGTAATCAGCCTATGTCAGAGAGAAAAGCTCTCCTAATGACAACTGTTCAAACAGGTTGACATATTAGCTTTTAGATGACTTTTTAAATTAACAATATTTTTGCGTTTGAGCATAAAAAATTAAATAGGAACATGAAAAGAACACAACAGAGTACTTTGCAATCCACAAATCCTTACTCTGTGTGCTATTTTAATTAAAGGCATTTTGCCTTGCTATGTGTTTACATTTAAATGAGAACATATGAAAAATGATGCTATAACTGAGGCTTGTGGAACAGAAAAGCTGGTGTCTTACTGAAATGGGGTCCTTGTCTCTGCACCCGAGTAAGCGGCAGATTATAAAGTGACCTGAATTTATCACCAAGCTGTTGTTCAGCGGCTTCAATCACATATTGGCTTTGGCAAGGATGAAGGCGGTAGTAACAGGATGCTGATCCCATGGGAGATGGAAACTCAGAGGATATATCAGACCTCAGAGGTCAGAAATAATTACAAACTCCTGTGAATGCTCTGGCCAAAATTTATGGACTGTGCATGGTTGTGAAAGGAAGAATTTATGACATTTTAAGCCAATATACTTTCAGCCTAATAATTTCTATATCTTTTTTCCATTTTCTAGGTTTGAATGAAGATTCTTACTCCACTTGACCCTGCACATTCATTTTGCTTAATTTGACTGTCATAATTCTAGTTGCAGTGTAAAAAAACACACTCTCCAAACAAACATGAGGTTACAAATTAAGCCTTGTGTCCTCCTACATAACATGAGATTAATATTCCCAAGGAGCTGAGAGGCCCTTATAAAAATCACAATAATAATGTGATTACCAGCAGCTTGACAGAAAAAGCGTACTAAAATTACGATGGTCAACTAGGCTTTTGCATACACTAAACTTGTAAATTATTTGCTTTTACATTATATATAATCTTTTACACCTTGACCACAGTTGAATATACATAAACACTGGTAGCAAATGTGCTTTCTCAAATTAATAATATATATATATATGATCGCATCCAGTGAGCAATTCTGCATTGGGGCTGAATTTTTTAGCAAGCATTATTCTGTAAGAGATATCAAAAAAAGAGGAGGATTTTCCATTTACCTTTAGAAGGGTAACTGAAACGGAGGTTTTGGTCATGCTGTTTCTTATTTTTCCATTCAGAAAGACCAATCTCAGTATTTTCATTTTCAGGGACAGCTTAAGCAACATGCGGCAAAAATCCAAAATAAACTGTCCACTGGAAGCATCAGTAGCCATCATAAATAATCTGACAGTTAAAGCCTGAAATCATAGATAAAGTTTGCCAAATATTGGATGATTTGGAAAAAACAAGAGCTTAGTGTCAGCGCTGAGGCTGCTAAAGGGGCAATGCTGAAAACAAAGTTCACTTGGTTTTATTATAGCATCCCATAACGCAGACAAGGGACTACAAAAATAGTGAAACTTTCTCCCTGTTCCCAATCCTCAGGCCATCACAACAGGCTCAGTTACACAAGACAGCCTGGATTTATCCATCCATCACTATGTCAAAACACATACCGTGTGGGACAGAAATTCCTGAGATACATCAGCTTTAAAACTCTGATAAAGAAATGGCCAATTTAAACATACTTCACTGCTTAATCTGAAAATATCAACACAAGAGCTCTATGAATTTCTCTCCTGCAAGAGTAAATAGCCTCGTGCTGCTCGTACCTAAAATAACACATCAAAACATGCCAGAATGACACATCTGTAACAGCTAATGCTATAAAAACTACCACGTCCTAGAAAAGCCAATGTAGATGTTCAACATCTCAATTATTGCACAGTTCTACATGTCAGTTCATTTGATTATCTATATAATGTTTAACCTTCTCCTTTTTATCATCTTTCTCTTCCACATTCAGTATGTTTTTCTCTTCCCACTGTTGGGAGAGAAATGTCATTATTGTCACTTACTATCTACAGCAGTCTATCTCAAAGAACTTCGTGGTGCAAGCACTGGAGGTGGTGCTATCTAAAATGCAGATTTATGGAGCCAGGTATTATCATAGAATGGTTTGGGTTGGAAGGG
>NW_010296869.1:306-1513 GCF_000700745.2 Antrostomus carolinensis | reverse complement strand
GGCTGCAGCCAAAGGAGTGAAACCAGCACAAGACCAGACACTGAAATCAATTAATGCCGGAGAAGGGACCAGCCCCGGGGCAGCTGGGGAGCAGGAGCAGCAGCGATCGCTCCCTCTTATCTGAAATCAGGAGCTATGGGGGACTCTGGCTGCTGCCCGTGCAGGGTCAGCAGGTACCAGCAGCTGTTCTCCAAGATGCTCTGCAGTCACCCCGGTGAGTTCACCCTCAGGAGAGGGCAGGAGACTGATGGAGAACGGATGGCACCGCTCGCTCCCCGGGAGCAAAGCCTCAGGCTGCACTGATTTTCCAGCAATGAGACACTGGACCAGCGATGTGGTGCATGTGGGAAGGGTGAGAGAGCCACAGAGCCACAGAACCATCTGGTGACTCCACTTCCAGGGAAAACCCAAGAGAAAAGTCACTGGGATGGAGCCGTGGGTGTGACACCGAAGCTCTGTGCTGAGGATCAGCCTGGCGTGGTGCTGGCAGAGCCGGGAATGCTGTTGTGGTGTGAGCTGGGCCAGGGCTGGGTCTGTTCCGCAGCTGGAACAGCGCTGGGGTTTGGTTCCAGCTGGGATTTGTTAGGAGGGAAATGCTGAGAACATCCCCGTGTTGCATTTGTGTCCCTGGCACTGAAGGACTTTGTGTTTGTCCGTCTGCAAGCGCAAGATCTCAGGGGTGAGGAATATTGACATGGATCAGCTCCATGGGCATTGGGCTCTGCCAAGGGGCTGTTCCATCTCCTGTCCCCCATGGGCAGGAGATCCATGAGGGGCTCTTCCTCTCTTGCTCTCTATCCCCAGAAAGTCCTGGAGCTCTCCAGATTTCTGGAGGGTGCTGGGGAATGAGTTCCCGCTGTGGGTGTGTGGGTGCTGGATGGGCCCCCCAGGGTGATCCAGGGTTGGATGATGGATGAGGAGGAACCTGTTGGCCAGGGATGTGACACCGAACGTCAGCTGTGTGGGTAGTGTCAGTGAAACAGCAGAGGTGGCCGTCCCCAGGGGAGGGAGGGGAGCAGCAGAGCACAGAGCCTGGCCTCAGAAGAGCAGGTTTTGGGTAACTGAGGGCACCAGCAAGGGGGATCCTGCTGGAGACGGCTCTGAAGGGAGCAGGAGCCGAGGAAAGGCGGTGGGTTTTGAGGAGAGCATCCTCGGATCGCAGGGACATTCCTCCAGAGCTGGAGGGACAGAGCAGGAGCTTGGGACA
>NW_010296869.1:0-204 GCF_000700745.2 Antrostomus carolinensis | reverse complement strand
GAGGCCGCGGCCCACGGGATGGGAGGTGGCAGCCAAGGGTGCTGAGGTCCTGGTTGGGTCATCTCTGGAAGGTGAGGGGAGTGGGGGGGTCCCTGATGGGTGGAGAAAGGCAAATATTGCATCTGTTGTCAGAAACGACCAGGGAGGGAGCGAGCGGCCGGTCAGCTCGTCTCCATCCCTGCCAGCTCACCGCGGTCCTGGAGG